>NC_053393.1:502027254-502327254 GCF_905171765.1 Bufo bufo | reverse complement strand
CTGAATTCTGCACAGCCCATCACTGGTTGCAGCAATGACCCATCTCAGCCGGTGACTGTCTGAGCGGCAATCCCAGCCATCTCCTGCTGGGTTGAGGAAGGAGCAGGAACCCCAGCATCATCGGATCCACAGCAGCGAGGCACGGTGAGGGGAGTAGTTCTATTATTTTACCAGCATGTGCAGACTGTGGTGTCCGCTCAGAAGCTTAGTGGACACTGTAGCCGAATATGTCTGCTATTTTACACAGCAGATATCTGGAGGCATTGCCCAGATGCTGTGGTCAATTGTGACTACTGCATCTGAATGGTAACCCCCTATAGATGAAGTGGCAGCCTCAGTCCCTCTGAAGGATCCGAGGCCTGCCACATCAATGTTCCTATGGAGCCCTGACTGTCCCATAGACACAAATGGGGTGGCTGCGTGCATTCCTGACCGTCTGTTTCGTTAATTTTTAGAGGGCTGCACAGGGTACAGGTCCATGTTCTCATGATCGGTGGGAATCCCAGCAGTAGGACCCCTACCAATCTAATAATAATACCCTATCGTGTGGATAGGGTGGCCAGATGTCAGGCTTTAGGCCGGACAGACCGGTTTCCTGGCATCATGTCCTCCATCTGTTGCAGGGTCTGGACGGATGCTGGGGTGTCATCCTTTTCCATGGCTCCATGCCCAGACAACAGCATCACAGCTACAAACTGATTGACTGAGGCGTCTCTCATCCCCAGTCAGTCACTAGAGCCGGTCAACATCTGAGGGCGAGAGAAGCACTCCGGACCCCGTTCAGCTTACCTTAAGGTCTTCCTGTCTCTTTTCTTTTGCCGGCATCATCACTAGGAGAGGGGCGTTACAGAGCGTGGTTGGGAGCGTGGCCTAGAATGTCTGTGACCATCCTACTTGTGGATAAGGGATAACTTCACATAACCAGAATACCCCTTTAATTCACCATGGTGGTATCAATATGCCTTTACTCTAGTGGTAACAGTGAACATTCTGTAACTACAGGTGAAACTCGAAAAATTTGAATATCGTGCAAAAGTCCATTTATTTCAGTAATACAAATTAAAAGGAATTGCATTAATGCAGCTTAAAATTAGAATATTGTGAAAAGGTTCAATATTCTAGGCTCAAAGTGTCACACTGTAGTCAGCTAATCAATCCATACCCCCTGAGCAAAGGGAACCTGAGATTGTGACTTTGGGGTTTCATAAGCTGTAAGCCATAATCATCCAAATTATAACAAATAAAGGCTTGAAATACCTCGCTTTGCATGTAATGAGTCTATCTCATATATTAGTTTCACCGTTTAAGTTGCATTACTGAAATAAATGAACTTTACACAATATTAAAAATTTTCGAGTTTCACCTGTATATCTGATCACCCTGTAAAGCTGGCTATAGACTTTAGATAGCTGTCCGCTGGCAGACATTCCTCCTCCTAACCACCCCAAACACATGCACGCTCAGCTCAGCTAAGCATGCATGTCTTGGGGGCAGGTAAGCTGCTGTTTGACACTTCTATCTCTCTTAAAGGGGTTACCCAACCCCTAAAATGCCCCCCAAAATGCCTGGGCCCCTCACACAGGTTATACTTACCTGGCACCCACGTCGCTCCTGATCCCCACACGGCCACCACTTCATCTCCCCATCGCGGATAAAAACATCCGGTGACTGGGGAAGCAGCTACGGAGGCTCGTCCCCGTTGCGGCCTGCTATTGGCTGCTACCCCCGTCCCCGGATGTTTTCATCCGCGCGACGGGGAGATGCAGTGGCGGCCGCTCGGGCTTTAAAAGCGGGTGCCGGAGAGTGAGGTAAGTATAACCTGTGTGAGGGACCCGGGCATTTTGGGTGGCTTTATAGGGGTTGGATAACCCCTTTAAGATTAAAGAGGTCACAGATATTGGTAATATTGGTATCCCACATATCCAGTCCTTCCCACCCCCCCTTCCCGACATCTTCTGTTGGGGGAGATTCAGGACACCATTAAACATATTAGAAGTGTGTGGCCTCCTGACAGGTCATCCATCAATCTTCCGCTATTGCATATTATATTATAATTCTAATGTCCAAAATGAATCCCTTCCTTGAGTTTGAGCTCAAAGCAATCTGATTCTGATATTATGCGCTGCGGTGAGAGCAGACCGGTGAAGTGTGAGGTCTTGTAACAACAAGATTTCCTTCTTCTCTTGGTTGAAATCTACACCTAACCTCGGGGGCCTCTTCTTTATACATGTGTATTGTGTTACATCGCTTTCTTTACCGCTTTTACCTGTTCCATTCTTATACACAAAGTAGCAGTTAGAGGGATTTTCCAACAATATTTGATCTTGATAGTTTGGCATGTGTCTTGTAGCCTGCAGCTTACAGAATACATCATTTACGTGTTAGCTCTTTTTGCAAGGAGTTGTCCTTTTTTTACCTTTGGTTATATTTTACCATTAGGAGCTTTTAGTAGAGGTTGGTAATGAAGATTATGGCCACTTATAATGTGTCCGGTTTATTGTACCTTATTGATGGAGTGGGACATTCTCTATCGCTCATGGGTTTCTGAATGTCCCCCACCTTCAGGGCTCATGCACACGGCCGTAGTTTTGTTCCGCATCAGCGCCGCATATTTTGATCGGATGCTGACCCATTCATCTCAATGGGGCCGCAGAAGATGCGGACAGCACACCCGTGTGCGGTCTGCATCCGTAAGTCTGTTCAATGGCCCTGCAAAAAAATAAACCATGTCCTATTCTTATTGGTTTGTGGTGGCTCACCGCACTGTTGTGTATGGATTGGGTGCTACAACTGATATAGACACACCCTGTCTATATAAAGGAGTCAATGTAAAATATAATATAGTTGTGCACACCTCATCTGGAATAATGCAGTTTTCGCATATGTGATATATTGATTCATATTTAATCGAGTAATGACACTGTATATAGTCTTAAAAACATTCAGGGGTAAACCAAATACGTTAATAAATATCTCAATTGATCCCCATATAGTTATGCACCTCTAACTGTACAGAGGAGACAACAACACAGGGGGTATTGAAGGGATCACCCAGAGGCAGATCTAGGTAAGCCAATTGGTGCTTCAAATAATCCCCGTATAGCTGTACTTCTCTGGTCACTCAGAGGATATGCTGTTATATCAATATGGGAGCTACAACATACAGGTACGGTCGATTCTATTCATCTGTGTTATAATGCAACCATTAAATAAAAGCTGTCTATTAAGGAATATCCGCAATGAGACCATATAAATAAAAATGGGTGATCAATTCATATAGTGAATACAAAAGAAGAGAAATCCATATAATGTGTTCACAATTAAAAAGTATATATATGCTGTGAAACCGTGAATATACCTTTAAAATTAGATGAATAGGTTAAGTCCACCTGTAAGAAACATATATGTTCACATATATAACCACATTAAATATAGTGTTTCCACTTATATATGGAGAGTTCCACCTGTGGGGTATTCAGAGCAGTAGATGTGTGTTGTTTGTACCTGCGGCCGCGGCGTCCCACGTGCCTGCAGCACTAACGATGAACTGGCCAGACGCCGCGGCCGCAGGTACAAACAACACACATCTACTGCTCTGAATACCAGGATTACAGGTGCCAACAGCGGCAGACACGTAGTACAGCGGTTAATCTCGGCCGCACTGCGATACTGCCAGGCTGTGTCCCGGTTGAAAAAAACAAACTGTAAGTACGGACATTGTTACCCAGTTGGTTTAACTAATGCACCAGCGGTCTTTCAGCGATTTATCAATTATATTTTCCATCATTTAGTGGGAAGGTTCATTGTTGTTTACCTTGATGACATACTAATTTACTCACCCGATTTGGAGACCCATCAGGATCACGTGAGACAGGTGTTGTCGATCCTTCGGGAGAATAAATTGTATGCAAAATTGGAAAAATGTGTATTTACTGTCCAGGAGCTACTGTTTTTGGGATACCTGCTTTCTGACTCTGGTTTTTGTATGGACCCCGAAAAGGTCCGGGCGGTACTGGAATGGGACCGACCTGAGAATCAGAAAGCTCTGATGCGGTTTTTGGGTTTTACCAATTACTACAGAAAATTAATCTTGAATTATTCCACCATTGTAAAACCTTTGACAGATATGACTAAAAAAGGCGCCGACTTCTCTGTCTGGTCGGATGAGGCATTACAGACCTTTTCTGCTATTAAGAAATGTTTTGCGTCTGCTCCCATTCTGAGGCAACCTGATGTGTCTCAACTGTTTGTCGTGGAGGTTGATGCATCAGAAGTGGGGGTCTGAGCAGTTCTGTCGCAGGGTCCATCCCCTAGCAAATGGCGTCCGTTTGGTTTATTCTCCAAGAAACTCTCAGCCGCTGAAAGAAATTATGATGTAGGAGATAGAGAATTACTGGCCATTAAATTGGCCTTTGAGGAATGGCGTCATTGGTTGGAAGGGGCTACTCATCCTATTACGGTATATACTGACTGTAACGGATCTCCTAGCACCTCGACCAGGTACCTCCATTGATAAATGCTCCCAGTGCCTCCCGAGGACTCCAAGCACTCCGCTCGACACCGATTCCACCACAGGAACCAGGAACAGCTCTTACAAGAGCTAGGAGTAATAGCCAGGGGAGTATACACATATAGCAATCCCCACACACATGAGACGAGGCTCTATGTTGAGTGTAAAACAGCAACTCTTTATTGAGGGCTACCCGCCCGTATTTATGCAGGTCCCCATCTGGTGGACACACCCCTAGGGGACCAGAAGGAAGACTGTGACACAGGACAGATATGCAGCAATTCAGGATACACAGACACAAGACATCCCCACAATGCATTATGGTTTCCTCCTCTCTGCCCTGGAGACACCCGAGGAGTAATTCAATTATCTCTCAGGACAAAGGGAAATCGCCAATACACATGTGGGGACAACAGGACAGAAATCACCATTTAAACATACAATGTCACAACCCTTACAGTAAACACAGACATTTACCATATCCCCAGATAGCTCAAGTCTGAGTGCATATTATTAGGTGAATGGCACTCAGACAACATGAATACAATAAAATGAGCTATCTGGGTACCCTCACATAACATACAATACAATTACACAGACAGATGGTTCTGTCACACACCTCAAAACCCCACATGTCCCCAATTGGCTTGGATCTGAGTGCTCAGATGCCACAAACACAGTCAAATCGCCATGTGGTTTAAATTTTGCATGGGCTGATGAGAGAGCCCATAATCCTGGGGCAAGAGGCTGGCAACCAGGCCCCTCCAAAACCCAGTGGCGAGGTTATTTTCGCCACACATCTCCCCCTCCCAGGGAAGACTAACCAGATACCCGACCTCACGCCGGTCGGTACCTGAGTTAGTCTGGCAGCCCGCCCACAACCAAATACTGGACCTGAATTTGGTAGCCTGTCTCTGTCCAGTGAGTCCACCAAGGTTATGTTGGTAGCTGGTACTCCCGGTCTCTGTGTTGCTCCCTGGCTTGGAGTGGAGGTTGCTTTGTGGGCAGGGATCAGCGGTACTCTGCCCTGGTGCCAGCGTTACCATGGAAGAAGCCTGGTTGGAGCCTGGTTGTTGGAGGGGGAGACCGACTGTCTCCCCTTTGGATACCCAGCTCTGCTGCTGGAGGGGGAGACCGACTGTCCCTACCCCCTGTGCTGTAAGTGCAGAGACCACGGCCCCATCTGCACTGTTGTGGGGCTTACTGTCTCCCCCTGGTGCGTTAAGCTGCCGCTGGGGAGAGGGGGTAACAAGCTCCTCTCCCATACATACTTCCAGCCGCTGGGGAGGGCGACTGACCGTCTCCGCTCCCAATACAGTGTCCTGATGCTGGGGAAAGGAGACTGGGCTCTCTATTCCCTGCTGGACACTCTGCCGCTGGGGGACAGGACCGACTCTCTCTGCCCCCTGTAACTCTGCCTGCCGCTGGGGAATGGAGACTGGCTCCCAATTCCCAATAAATCACACGGCCGCTGGGGAATGGAGACTGGGCTCCCAATTCCCTGTAAATCACCCAGCCGCTGGGGAATGGAGACTGGGCTCCCAATTCCCTGCAATTCACACTGCCAATAGGGAGAGGGGGTAACAAGCTCCTCTCCCATACATACTTCCAGCCTTTGGGGAGGGAGACCGACTGTTTCCGCTCCCAATACAGTGTCCTGTTGCTGGGTAAAGGAGACTGGGCTCTCTGTTTCCTGTAGGACACTCTGCCGCTGGGGGACAGGACTGACTGTCTCTGCCCCCTGTAACGCAGCCTGCCACTGGGGAATGGAGACTGGGCTCCCAATTCCCTGCAGGAGCAGTGGAGAGACCTCGGTCCCATCTCCACCGGCCACCTGGGGTTCTTCCCAGTAAACATACACAATATCCTCCCAGCTGAAGGGCTCTGGACCTGGGTCTGACACTCTGCTCTCCTGCTGAGCCTGCTCACTGGAGTGGAACAGCTGCTGGTAGCCCTGTTCCAGCTCCATCTCCCGGGTCACCAGGTGGACCAGGTCCTGCTCAATCTCATGATTGTCGTCCCAGTCATACCTGCTCTCCCGCCACTCAAAGAGGTCCCTGAACCGGGCTTGTGTAGGGCTCCCAAACTCCAGCTCTGAAAAAGTCTCCCATAACAAGCCAGGACCATCAAACTCCTCTCCCTCCGGCTTGTCATGCTCAGCTGTCCTGGGTAGGTACTGTGCCCCATACCACCAGAGCACCTGGTAGGCATCTTCCAGCCACAGCTCCTGCCATGCTAGGAGTTCCAATTCCTTTACCCATTCCTCCCGGGGCTGCTCTCCCAGGAAGGGCATCCGCAGGGCTACTCGCTTCTGCAACCGCTGGTCTTCCGTGGGGAGTCTCTCATCCCGCATATACGCCACAATACGCAGTACCTGGTACCAGATGCCTTTGCGGACTGCATCTCGGTCATCCATGACACCCTCATCGTACTCCACTGCTGTTTCCATTCTGGTGCTGTCAGGGTCGCTGTACTATGACATGCGTTGCCCTCAAATTGTAAAATCCATGGAATGGTGTCTCCTGTAGCTGTCCTTCTGTCTGTGGGAACGATCCCGCCGCTTGCCACCAATGTAACGGATCTCCTAGCACCCCGACCGGGTACCTCTGTTGATAAATGCTCCCAGTGCCTCCCGAGGACTCCAAGCACTCCGCTCGACACCGATACCACCACAGGAACCAGGAACAGGAACAGCTCTTACAAGAGCTAGGAGTAATAGCCAGGGGAGTATACACATATTGCAATCCCCACACACATGAGACGAGGCTCTATGTTGAGTGTAAAACAGCAACTCTTTATTGAGGGCTACCTGCCCGTATTTATGCAGGTCCCCATCTGGTGGACACACCCCTAGGGGACCAGAAGGAAGACTGTGACACAGGACAGATATGCAGCAATTCAGGATACACAGACACAAGACATCCCCACAATGCATCATGGTTTCCTCCTCTCTGCCCTGGAGACACCCGAGGAGTAATTCAATTATCTCTCAGGACAAAGGGAAATCGCCAATACACATGTGGGGACAACACTACAGAAATCACCATTTAAACATACAATGTCACAACCCTTACAGTAAACACAGACATTTACCATATCCCCAGATAGCTCAAGTCTGAGTGCATATTATTAGGTGAATGGCACTCAGACAACATGAATACAATAAAATGAGCTATCTGGGTACCCTCACATAACATACAATACAATTACACAGACAGATGGTTCTGTCACACACCTCAAAACCCCACATGTCCCCATATGGCTTGGATCTGAGCGCTCAGATGCCACAAACACAGTCAAATCGCCATGGGGTTTAAGTTTTGCATGGGCTGATGAGAGGGCCCATAATCCTGGGGCAAGAGGCTGGCAACCAGGCCCCTCCAAAACCCAGTGGCGAGGTTATTTTCGCCACACTGACCACAAGAATTTGGCTTACCTGCAGTCTGCTAAGCGCCTGAATCCTAGACAGGCTAGATGGTCACTGTTTTTTATTAGGTTCAATTTTGTGGTCACCTTTCACCCTGGGTTTAAAAAGAAATTATGATGTAGGAGATAGAGAATTACTGGCCATTAAATTGGCCTTTGAGGAATGGCGTCATTGGTTGGAAGGGGCTACTCATCCTATTGCGATATATACTGACCACAAGAATTTGGCTTACCTGCAGTCTGCTAAGCGCCTGAATCCTAGACAGGCTAGATGGTCACTGTTTTTTATTAGGTTCAATTTTGTGGTCACCAAACGTCAAGGCAGATGCGTTGTCACATAGTTTTCCTGGGGGGAGTGATTCGGACGATCCCGCTCCGATTTTGGCTGATGGGGTGGTGGTTTCCGCTCTGTACCCCAAGTTGGAGATGGAGGTGTTGGGGGCCCAGGAGGAGGCTCCTGATTTTTGTCCTCCAGACAAGTTGTTTGTTCCTGCTGAACTGCGATACAAGGTGTTCAAGGAACATCATGATACGGTCCTTGCGGGACATCCTGGAAGCAAATCCACCATAGATCTTATTTCCCAGAGATTCTGGTGGCCAGGGTTGTGCAAGGGTGTGGAGAGTTATGTGGCAGCTTGTGAGACCTGTGCACGTGCGAAGGTGGCTCACACTCGGCCTTCAGGATCCCTTCTCCCTTTGTCCATCCCATCTCGTCCTTGGACGCATTTGTCCATGGACTTTATTACCAATTTACCGAGTTCCTCTGGGAAAACTGTGATTTTGGTGGTAGTGGACCGCTTCAGTAAGATGGCCCACTTTGTACCGTTACCTAGCTTGCCCAATGCTAAAACTCTCGCTCAAGTTTTTATCAATAACATTGTGAAACTACATGGCATTCCCTCTGATGTGGTGTCTGATAGGGGGACGCAATTTGTTTCCAGGTTTTGGAGGGCGTTCTGCTCTCGTCTAGGAATTCAACTGTCTTTCTCTTTGGCTTTTCATCCCCAGTCGAATGGTCAGACAGAGCGCACTAACCAAAACCTGGAGACCTATTTGAGGTGTTTTGTTGTCGAGAACCAGGATGACTGGTCCTCGTTCTTGTCTCTAGCCGAATTTGCCTTGAATAACCATAGACACTCCACTCCACTAATAAGTCACCATTTTTTGGCACATATGGTTTTCACCCACAGTTTGGTACTTTTTCTGGGATTGGATCTTCTGGGATGCCAGAAGAGGAGAGATTCTCTTCCGCCTTGTCATCTATCTGGCGGAAGATCCAAGTTAATTTGGAAAAGATGGGTGAAAGATATAAACGGATGGCTGACAGGAGACGTATGACTGGTCCAGACCTGTGTGTGGGTGATTCGGTGTGGTTATCCACTAAAAACATTAAGCTGAAGGTACCATCTTGGAAATTGGGTCCAAGACTTATTGGCCCTTACAAAATCTCTGCTATTGTCAACCCGGTGGCATTTAATCTGGATTTTCCGCAGACCTAGAAGAGCCATAATGTGTTTCACAGGTCGTTATTGAAGAAATATGTGGAACCTGTGGAACCATCTCCATTGCCACCTACCCCTGTCCTGGTGGATGGCAATTTGGAGTTTGCGATCTCTAGGATTCTCGACTCACGTGTTCTTCGGGGTTCCCTTCAGTACCTGGTACACTGGAAGGGATACGGCCCAGAGAAAAGAAAGTTGGTTTCCGGCTACTGATGTTAGTGCTAGCCGCCTGGTGAGGGCCCTTCACAGAGCACACCCAGATAAAGTTGGTCCGTGGTGTCCAGAGGTCACCCGTAGAAGGGGGGCTACTGTCACACCTTGCCCTGTGAATGTGCGGAGGTCTGTCAGACTGGCTGCACATGTCTAACTTCTCTGTTTGTTTTGGTTTGGGTTTCAGTTGGGTCCACCTTCCCTCAGGTGTACTGGGTTTGATTGTTAGTGAGGCTACTTATCCCTCCTTCCCCCAGTGGCCTGTGCGGGTTATAGTTCTTTCCTGTGAGCTCTGGATGTGTGGTGGATCGTCTGCTCCAGCTCTGCTCAAGATAAGTCCTCTCCGTGATTTCCCAGTATATCTTTTACCTAGGCCTCTAGGGAGACGCCTGCTTCCTCCGGGTTTGAAGAAGCAGATTGCCTATTCCCTTTTCCCTACAGCTTAGGGTTTGCCCAGGGTGTGGTGGCTCGTCTGCTCCAGCTCTTCTCAAGATAAGTCCTCTCCGTGATTTCCCAGTATGTCTTTTACCTAGGCCTCTAGGGAGACGCTTGCTTCCTCCGGGTTTGAAGAAGCAGATTGCCTATTCCCTTTTACCTACAGCTTAGGGTTTGCCCAGGGTGTATAGGTTTAGGCACGAGAACATGTGCATATCCACCATTAGGGTATGCACATGGGCAGAGCAGTTTAGGGAAAACTTTTAGAGATTGCTAGGAGGTGACCCTTTCCTCCCTATCTTTTGGGCCTAGTCATTTGTTATGCTTGTTTTCCTGTGTTTGGTTATTTCCCCGCTTGCCTACCTATCGTGACAGCAGCGCACTGAATGTAGGCAGGCTATTATAGCTAAATGATAAAGTATATGGAAGATATACTATATTGGTATTCAGGTTAAATTGCCGTGTTGGCACTTTGCGATACTGTAGATAAGTGGGTTTTGGGTTGCAGTTTGGGCACTCGGTCTCTAAAAGGTTCACCATCACTGCTCTAGAGAGAACTACTTAAAGGGCTCTAGAGAGAATTACTTAAAGGTAACCTGTCATGTGGATATTTGATTATAATCTAACTAATTATATACAATCATTAACTACTAAAAAGTACCTTGGATGTATTCACTTACTGGTGTGACAGACGGTTACCTCACAATATACACACAAAGATGCCGCATGCCGCATGCTAATGAGCTTATTGGAGTCCAGCGTGATGTTATTGAGTCCAGCGTATATTTAATTCAGAGCTATAGCCACTCCCCTGCCCACCTGCTGCTGGTTCATATGGAAACAAACTGTCATTCAGCAGCAGGTGGGCGGGGAGAGTCAGGAGCTCATGAATATTCAGGACTCATCATTATCAGCTGGAGCTTTTCAATACAAGATGTTGGCAGATTGACTGGGTCAATTAAAGAAAGTGACCGAGCATTTTGCTAAGAGAATCAGTCACTTATTTATGTTGCCCTTAGTTAGGACACCATAAAACTGGTGACAGGTTCCCTTTAAAGTATCTATGACACTGGCTGACCTGTTACATGTGCACTTGGAAGCTGAAGGCATCTGTGTTGGTCCCATGTTTATATGTGCCCGCATTGCTGAGAAAAATGATGTTTTAATACATGCAAATGAGCCTCTAGGAGCAACGAGAGCTTTGTCATTACACCTACAGGCTCTTCTCTTTTGGCACCTGCTGCGCCCTCAGCACCAGAATGACAGAACCAGGAAGTGAAAACATCATCACACCTAGCCCTGTCAATCAAAGTGCAGAGGGCATAGCAGTTGCAGAGAGCAGAGCCTCTAGGTGTAATGTCAACGCCCCATTACTCCTAGTGGCTCATTTACATATATTAAAACATTTCTCAGCAATGCGGGCACATATGAACATGGGACCAACACAGATGCCTTCAGCTGCCAAGTGCACATGTAAGAGGTCAGCCAGTGTCATAGGGACAAATCTGCTGAAAGATGCCCTTTAAACAAGCCTCAAGTGAATCCTTGAGAAGACAGACAGCAAAGTTAACTGCTATATCGAGTAGCTACAGACACTGCTGTCAGGTGAGGGACGACAGCTAAAACACCCATCACTAGATTACCACTAGCCAGTACTACAAAGTGCTAAACTGCATTCACCCAATCTGCCTCCATATCCTTACTGGCGCCAGAGAACTTAACTTGGAAATTGCTGCTGGTGAATATATTTGAAATTCTACGTTGCACTTAGTAAAAGAGACTTATGAGTTTACTTCTGGCTTCATTCTTCAATATTGCATTTCTACTGCACCGCACTGTGACACAACACTTAATCCGGGCTACTACCACTCCCATCCTCCGCACCAGCTCCTCAGGGACTAGCTGCACCCTCAATGCAGGTGTGAACTCAGCCTAAAATGCAAAGTTGCGCAAACTTTATTGTGACTTTTTCAGAGGTTTTTGTTGTGTTAATTGGGCTCTCTGGGATTTTGATGTTGATGGCTTAACCGCTGGATAGGTCATCAATATCAGATCGACGGGGGTCTGGCAATGGTACCCCTGCCAATCAAGTGTTCGAAAAGGCTGTGGCGCTCCATGAGCACTGTGAGAGAAGGATTTATGATTTTATGAATATATAATGAGAATATTCTGTAGTACACATTTCTGTCCACTAGATGGCTGCAAACCATATGTATGAGAAGGTCAATGAGGGAGGGGGAAGAGGGGATTCTGAAACCACTCCTATCAGGTTAAGGAGCCAATAGCCTCTTCTTAAGGAACACCCCTTTTGTGATGTCATGTCTGCTATTTAAGTGAATGTACTGTGAATAAAAGGATCTCTCGCCTGCTCTCTTCTACCATGGCTCAAAGAGGATGAGAAGATGCTTTCATGAAACCACATAGTGTCTGGTCTCATTATAAAGCAGTATGCTGTACACATACTTATTCTTCTAATTGATTTGGCACCACACAAAGAAGAAGGAGAGTCGCATGAATTGCGACGACAAAATGGCGCCCAACGTGGGGCAGATAGCTTGCGTAACTTCCGATTCAAACGCCACGAGAGCGACTTAAACGGAACCATCAGACGAGATCACATGCCGGCAAGGTAAGAAAGCTTTATTTCTTACAAATCTCCTCTGTAACTTCCGCTTTTGTGGGTTCTCAAGAGTTGAATTGGTGTTATCGCGATATAAGGGTTCAAATTATAGCTGATCTGTCTGTTAGAAAGAACCTATTGAAATATTCCTTCTTTGTGTGGTAGAAAGTGCTGAAACTAAACGGAAATTGTTAGACAGCTGAGCCGGATATCCTGTGACGTAGAATTGTTTCCCAGTCAATATTCTGACGAGAATATTTGGAGAAAGGGTTAATACCAATTGCCATAGGCAATTGGAAGTTATTAAGATTTTGTATCCCGGTGAATTGACGAGGGGTCTTCACTTTGAGAGATTGTGGGCTCAATACTATTATATCATTTGATCTTTGTGCAACTGCGCTTAAGTTTGTGGGTTCGGTGGCGATTACTTATAGTAATCGGATTCCGTTTGATCTTTGTGCAACTACGCTTAAGTTTGCGGGTTTGATAAGTAGCAATTGTTTGATCTTCGTGCAACTACAATAATGGGAAATTCTAATGTTGCAGGACAGAGTAAAGAGATATTAACGGCGACTCAGTTGATGCGAGAAAAGAAAGGAAAAGTTTCAGTTAGAAATAAAAGTTGAAAGCATTCTGTCATACTAAGTAGCAGCGATTTCCGGTATTATCCGTAAATATGCAGTTTTGTGTAAAAGTTCCCACTAGATGTTGCAAATGCAGTAGGAGATAGATTAAATTAAAGTTGTGGAAAAGTGTAGAGGGAAAGTTGAAAGTAATTGAGAAGAATGGACAATATTGCTATAGTAAAATGGAGGATTTGGGTGTGGTAAGGGAACAAAGAGAGTTGGCCATGCGGCATTCCCTTTCCCCCACCACATGTGTTGTAACTAAGTAATCCTGGGTCTTGTGGTCCATCAAAGACTACCTATTGCTTTTTCTGTCAGCTCCTCCTCTACACCAGGTGCTGGAATGTGCTAATTAGCACCACCCACTGTGCCTTCTGCTCTCTCTAGCTTTTCCCCACCCCCCAAAAACTCTTTCCTTAGGCTGAAAATAACCCTTCCCAATTGTATGTCCCATCAGTTAAAAATGTACCTGCAGTAATTGCCCCTATGATGACTACTAGAAATATTCCCATGATGCTAGTTGGAAGTGTCCTATCAATCTAGATTGCACCCATTCTAAATCCTTATTCAGGTATGAGTGAAAGTGTAGGGATATCTGCATCATTATATGATATATGACATATATTACACCCAGTAGTAACATCAATTTTGCCATGATGAATAGAATTCCCAATTCAGAGGACTTACTTATGCTGCTTTATAGAAAATTAGTTAAAATATGGAGAGTTTTCTCATATTATTTATGAGATTTGGAAAATTGAGTCCAATGTAGAGCTGGGGATTTAATGCATAGTGAAGATCAGTGAGTCTGTGATGAAGTGTTTAGATCATCAGTCAGTCACATTGTCATCAGGACAGAGAGTGTGGAGAAAGTTTTCACTAGACTCCAGAAAAGTTGGGTGGATTTGGATTTTTGAGATTACCTTATCTATGCATGAGAAGATCCTAAGTGCTGCCTTTGTGTATGATCTTGAGAATCATCTAGAAAGGTCTAGTGTTGGAATAGGCTTGAGAGAAGTTCATTTTGTCCCTATTTTGTCATATTGTTAAAGTTAAATCAAACAAAGACCTAAGGTGGGCGTGGCTGCCAATCAGTCCTCCCCACAGGGGGGGGGGGGAGACTTTGTATGTACTTGCCCATTTCCTCGCCTGTGGGAGGAAGACAAATGTTCAGCCCATTTAAATGAAACACCCTTAGGAAATTAACAACCCAGAATCAAATACTGGATCCCTATTATTTATATGATCCTTGGGATCTAATTCCATTGCTTCATAGCAAACATGTTCCATGATCTCTCATGGCTGAGGGTAGTATCACATGTGTAGGAGCATATAGTAATGCATTTCCTACTCCTCTCACCAATTAATCACCGTCTTAAGGGTGTGCAAAATTAGATCCGATCACTCTGCTGCATCTGGAAGGGGGGAGTCTGGGAGTAGTAAATACAAATATAAAAATTCAAATTCAAATTTAATGTCTCCATCCAATTAATAACCACATTTTTGAGTTTCTGGTAGATCATTTCAGGTTCCTGGAAGATGGATCATTTCGGACAGGATATGCTGTTCCTACTTAATCTGATGTTGTCAAGAAAGAACCACTCCGTCCAGCAATGGTAGTGCAGGAGACCGAGCTGAAGACACTCGCTGAGGTTGGTAAGATGGCTGAGGGTAAGACTGCTAACATCCAGGTATGCCTTCGGTATCACTCATTGTTATGGTCTAATCTAGTGAAGCAGAGATTTTGTTGGATCCATGGGTAAGCCCATCAATAATGAATGCTGAGTGTATGAAAGATGTTTGATGCCCTGAGAACATGGGCAAATCGAGAGAGAGAAGGTGTGATTGGGTTCTGTGGTGGACGGCTCCTGGGTTCAGCAATGCTGCCACTAGGTGAATGCTGTAATAATGATGGGAGAACTATGGGAGTTCCAGGAAGGCATATGCCAAGGTCATCTTACCCATTTCAGAGACTGCGGATTGACTACATTCAGAACAAAGGTGGAACAGTGTGAATATGTCTGTGTCTATATTGATCTCTTTCCAGGATATTCGGAGATTTGGCCTGTAGCGAAGGCTACAGCTAAAAGATACTGACTGAGGTGAGAGTACCTATCCCTGGGGTTTTTCTCCATCCGATATACATCTAACCGGAAGATAGGCCTAAGTCCTTATGAAGTACTCTTTGGGAATGCTCCTGGATTAGGTGTCTATTTCCCCAATAGTTCCAGATGCAGCATAGTAGTTTTCCAAATTATGTTGTCTGTTGCACAAGTTATTGTCTAATGTGTATTTCCAAGTTTTAGTTGTTTCCTAGAATCCAGACTGTATAGAAGCGATTCATTCTTCACAATCAGGAGATTGGATAGTGGTGAAACAAGAGACGTGCGGAAAGTCCTAGAGCTACGGTTTGAAGATCTACATCAAGTCCTGATAACCGCCGCCACTGCTGTCGAATTGCAAGGAGAAACTGATCGTATTGCAATCAAGTGTCAGGACTATAAGAGCCATAATGTTGTTTCATGCCTTATTGTTTGTTCCATATTGTACAAAGGGAAAATCACAGTCAAATCAAATTCCAACGGTGTTATATTATCAAGATGAGTCAGGAACAACTAAGTTGACTTTTGCAGTATAGTGGACTGTAAGACAGATGACAGATAGGACACTTGGTTTTGGTCTGATAAGTACATCTGTGTGACGGGGACTGACCCAGTTTATGGTAATTGTGTTTAAATATGACCATACCAACTGTGGATATTGGAAATTAACAGAATGGAGTACTAATCTGAAGTGTTGTGAATATATACCAGTGGAAACTACTTCTAGAGTCAGTAAAGGTGAAGGTTTGTCCCAAAGAATGACTATCCTGAAGGGAACCCCACCAAACAGTTGTAAACATGATGAATGTAATCCTCTGTTCCTGTCCATTAGAAATCCTATCCAACAGGATTTGGGGATATATGTGTTAGGAGCATGTGTAAGTGACAAAGATCCCCTAGGCAAATCCAGAATGTTGGTAAGAGAGAGAAACCTCAAAAGTTCAGTAGCATCTGTGGCTCCTACATCCTTACCTATAATTGACATTAAATATTTGGCCAAATTTAAAATATAATGACAAACTGACCTTAGAGACAGGATTTATACAGGAAAGCCCTTTGGTGTTTTCCCTCCAGGATATTGTTCTTACATAATTCAGCTGAAGAAGACAAGTAGTGACTCTAACGTTTAGGCTACTTTCACACTAGCGTTCGGGGCTCCGCTTGTGAGTTCCATTTGAAGGCTCTCACAAGCGGCCCCGAACGGATCCGTCCAGCCCTAATGCATTCTGAGTGGATGCGGATCCGCTCAGAATGCATCAGTTTGGCACCGTTTGTCCTCCGCTCCGCTCAGCAGGCGGACACCTGAACGCAGCTTGCAGCGTTCGGGTGTCCGCCTGGCCGTGCGGAGGCAAACGGATCCGTCCAGACTTACAATGTAAGTCAATGGGGACGGATCCGTTTGAAGATGACACAATATGGCTCAATCTTCAAACGGATCCGTCCCCCATTGACTTTCAATGTAAAGTCAGAACGGATCCGTTTGCATTATCATGAACAAAAAAAAAAAAAAAAATATATATATTTTTTTTTTTTTTGTTCATGGTAATGCAAACGGATCCGTTCTGAACGGATCCAAGCGTTTGCATTATAGGTGCGGATCCGTCCGTGCAGATACCAGACGGATCCGCACCAAACGCAGGTGTGAAAGTAGCCTTACTCTGACAGTTGGTTTATCAACCAAAATTATCAAAACGCAGATATCTGGTGATTGTGTGGAGATTTGAAACTCCGACCCAGGATGCAGGTAGAATGAAGTGGCCAATGTACCCTGATCAAGTCCTGATCGGGTACTGATGCCATTTGTTCTATTCTCACCTCCTGAGTAGGATCAAATCAGAAAACATTGTCTGGTCACGACTAAGGAGGTCACTGCCTACATCCTTTGACTCACGTTTATACATGGATACATGGATGCCATAGGAGTCTGTAGTAGAGTTTCTGATTAATTTAAAGCAAAAAGTCAGATAGTTGCAGGATTCGAGTCGTTAATTCCCATGATTAGTAGTATAAAAAAAAAATAATAATAATAATTTTTTTGATTGGATTAACATATCTATTGTCATCAACAGAGATTTGTGAATTATATCTGTGATGCTGTGCAGAGAATGGTGGAACAACTGAGCTCTTTTCCAGTGATGACTCTACAGAACCGACTGGTCCTTGACAGCAGAAAAAGGAGGGGTCTACAAGAACTGCTGCATCTACATTCCGGACAACACTGCCCCTGATGGAAGGATCACCAAGGATCTGAAGAAACTGATGGAAGGATCACCAAGGATCTGAAGAAACTGATGAACTTTATCAAATGAACTGACGGGAAAAATTCTGAAATTAATATCATGGCCAGAATAATGTTTTGGGAACTGGTTCAGTGACTACAATGTTATTAGAATTTGGTTTTAATGGGCTGTCATATAGTTCTACATTTTAGGAAAATTGTTTTGAAAATGTATAATACATCCATGCCCACACTATGTATATGTGCTGTGCCCCTGTCAAAGACAAAGATTATTCCATCCTTAAGTAAATAAAACCTTGTTGATGGTTGCGGTGTAAATAGGACAAGGTGAAGGCAAACCCGAAAGGGAGTTGAGGGGACCTGGTGAAGCAATAAGGAAAGTCCAGCTCTTCGCTGTTTAGGGCGTTGGGAGAGTACCTCACTTTGCCTGTTCACCTCTGGTCTATTTCCCGCAAAAGGAGGGATTTGTGAGAGAAGGATTTATGATTTTATGAATATATAATGAGAATATTCTGTAGTACACATTTCTGTCCACTAGATGGCTGCAAACCATATGTATGAGAAGGTCAATGAGGGAGGGGGAAGAGGGGATTCTGAAACCACTCCTATCAGGTTAAGGAGCCAATAGCCTCTTCTTAAGGAACACCCCTTTTGTGATGTCATGTCTGCTATTTAAGTGAATGTACTGTGAATAAAAGGATCTCTCGCCTGCTCTCTTCTACCATGGCTCAAAGAGGATGAGAAGATGCTTTCATGAAACCACATAGTGTCTGGTCTCATTATAAAGCAGTATGCTGTACACATACTTATTCTTCTAATTGATTTGGCACCACACAAAGAAGAAGGAGAGTCGCATGAATTGCGACGACAGCACTTAAAGGGGTTTTGCGAGACTTTAATACTAATGGTCTACATTGAACAAAAATATGAACGCAACACTTTCGGTTTTGCTCCCATTTTGCATGAGCTGAACTCAAAGATCTGAAAAAATTTCTACATACACAACAGACCCATTACTCTCAAATATTGTTCACTGTCTAAATCTGTGTTAGTGAGCACTTCTCCATTGCCGAGATAATCCATCCCACCTCACAGGTGTGGCATATCAAGGTGCTGATTAGACAGCATGAATATTGCACAGGTGTGCCTTTGACTGCCCACAATAAAAGGCCACTCTGAAATGTGCAGTTTGATCACACAGCACAATGCCACAGATGTCACAACGTTTGAGGGAGCGTGCAATTGGCAGGCTGACTGCAGGAATGTCTACCAGAGCTGTTGCCCGTGCAATGAATGTTCATTTCTCTACCATAAGCTGTCCCCAAAGGCGTTTCAGAGAATTTGGCAGTACATCCATTGGCCTCACAACAGACCACATGTAACCACACCAGCCCAGGACCTCCACATCCAGCATGTTCACCTCCATGATCGTCTGAGACCAGCCACCCGGACAGCTACAGCAACAATTGGTTTGCATAACCACATAATTAGGTCAATCAGCATGATGAGGGCGTGGCCAGAGGGCGAACAGAGCCTCTAGGAGTAGGGGCAACACCCTCATTGCCGCTAGAGGCTTATTTGCATAAAATAAAAGTACATTTTTCACAAAAACAGAGGCACATAGTAAGAAGGGACAAAGACTGATAGCTTCAGCTGACATTAGCACATGTCTAAAGTCAGCCAGTTTAACACCTTAGTGACCACCTACCTGCCTTTTTACAGCAGTCACTAAGGCGCATTATGCTCGGCCGCCACCTTTTCATGGCGGCCCAGTCTAAGTGCTGCATGGGTCCCCGCGCTCCTGCTCTAACAGCCTGGACCGCCAGGAGTGCTGAGCTGGCTGTTTAAAGGGCTTCTGTCACCCCCCAACCCCCAATTTTCAGTTTTTGACTTATTATATTTGTTAATGTAAGCAGATTCCATATATGGCCCTCTTACCTTGGGCTGTGCAGTAATTACAGTAAAAAACGTACTTTTATTATATGTAAATTTCTTCACTACCAGCAAGTTGGGCGGACTTGCTGGTAGCCGCCGCATCCTCTGTTTGAAAAAAAGCCCCCTCCTCCACTTGATTGACAGGGCCAGCGAGCGCACTCCTCCTCTCGCTGGCCCTGCCTGCAGCCTCAAATCCCACGCCTGCGCCGTACCGGTCGTCATTCGGCGCAGGCGCTCTGAGAGAAGGACAGAGTGGAGAGGACTCCCCCTGTCTCCTATTGGCACCCCGCAAATGTGATTGTGGAGTGCCGATGTGTGTATATGCAGGATGGGACCTAGTGTAGGCCCCAAGCCTGCCTTGAGCGTTCCTCAACAGGCTACGCCTCTCTGGCGCAGGCTGCTGATCGTTGTCAGTATAGCACTGACATTAAAATGCAATGCACTATAGGGATAGTGCATTGTATTTTGGAAGCAATCAAAAGATTGCCTGTTTTAGTCCATTGTGCCAACTATTAAAAAAAAGTTTAAAAAAATTATTAAATAAAAAAGTTCCAATAAAAAAAATGCTTTTTTCCATTTAAAAAAACAGGCTGGTCGCTAAGGGGTTAATAACTATGTTCCTGGTGGCAGACGCCCTTTAAGTGTCAAGTTAACATTTGCTACGTCTGTGCACACGCTGCATTTGTCTGTACGATACGTTATTGGGGAGGCAGTCTGCGTTTATGCAATCGTGTGGATTGAATCATAGCTTTTTATTACACCTGTATGCAAAACACAATGTGATGAATTGGACATTTATAAGCCTAGCGTGACCCAGTGTTCATACGCCGCATGAATCACCAGCGAGTTTTAATGTGTAGGACTAGAATAAGTGTACAAACCTGTGGTGTTCATCATCGCTGTAACCTCTGGGTTTACTCCGTCTTGAGTCACTTGGTGTTTGCAGTTTTAGCAGCACCGGCCCCCACCTTTTTCAACAGAATTGAGCACTTCTGCTTTTCAGGATTTCTCAGGCATGACTTAAAAATGTGTAAAAATGTGTCACAGCTTCATTAACATTATGTCATGCATTACCTTATTTACTAAGCCTACTCGATTGACTTGCTTTTTAACCCTTTCTGTTACAACCATTTTGTTGATGGCAAATCTCCTGTTCACAACTGTATCCGTTTTGCAATCCTCAAATCATGGATCTGCAAAATACGGATGCATTTGAGCGAATTACTGTCTAAAAAAAAATAAGACATGCAAAATGGACAAAAAAAAGACATGTTCCATAATTTGCACAAATGCAGGCAGCTGGCATGCAAGTTGCTGTCTCGTTCACATTTTCTGCATACAGCACACGCACCCATTGATTTTAATGTTCTCACATATCAGCATGTTCAGTATGTTTTTACTGACCATAGGTCAGTGACACAATCACGGGCACATGCACTATTTTGGTCTGTGTTGCGGACCAAACACGCCCATTATAGCCTATGGGTCTGTGAAAAAACACGGACACAACACCGATGGCATACGTGTTTGGTCTGTTTTTCACTGACCATTGATAGGAGATGCTTTGTAAATGAAAGGGGTTGTCTCACCTCAGATGAGACAGACACCTCAGATTGTCAACCCCTTTAACTTTCAGCTGAGCAGTGTCCGTGGAATATGAATGACACACGGAGGGCAAAAAACGGACACACAGACCAAACACGGATGCTTCACGGCCATCTTCATGGATGGTACACGGATGGATTTTTTTCACGGACGTAAAACAGACACAGAAATGTGAACGATGCGTCAAGTGAAGGGGCCAACCACAATAAATATCTTGGTGCCCTTCCATTTGCTTCTCTAAGTAAAGGTCCATATGACCACAGGACTGGTTCACTACTTACTACTTGACGGAGCTGTCCAGAACTTCTTTTTTTGTTTCTTAAAGAGGAGCTGTCACCTCTCCTGACCTGTCTGTTTACTAACTACTTGCATCTTCCATGTAATAACAATTCTGGGGCATCTGTACTTTATGATGTTTCATTCCTTTATTATTCCTGCTAGACGTCATGAATTCCTATTGGGGGTGTGCTCTTGCACAGTCTGATACTATTGAGTCAGTGCTGCCGGTGGCAGACTTTATGCAAAAACTTACAAAAGTCTCAGCATATAAAATCTTAAAGGGTTTCTACCACCAGAAATACTGTTATGTAGCTGACTGACACAATGCGCCAATGTCAGTTTTTTTACCTTTCTCCCTGCAGCCGTTCTGATGAAATAAGCACTTTTATAATATGCTAATGAGCCTCTAGGTGCTATGTGGGAGTAGAATCAGCACCTAGAGGCTCCGTCTACTCACGCTTTATCCTGCCAAGGTCCCCTGTTCTGCCCGCCCCGCTCCTCTTGATTGATGTCACGGTTCGCAGCATCGCTGATGAAATCCCGCGCCTGCGCCGTTCATTTCTGTCTTCGGCGCAGTGAGTGAATGATGCGCTCCTGGTGCCGGATGAGGAAGCCGGCATCAGGGGAGCAGCCTTCACTCACTGCGCCGAATACAGAAGTGAACGGCGCAGGCGCGGGATTTCATCAGCACCCCTGAGGAAGCCAGCAGAGCCTGGCGATACGCGTTGGGCTTGTTTCCTGACCACCACGCATACCCCCACTACGTCATCTTTATGATAAGTATTACAGCTCTCCAATAATTTTATTGTTGATGGATTACATGCATTCTACTTCTCTATCTATTTGTATGTGTGGGGGAATGTTCATGGTGTTGTGGTGAGTCAGGAGGGCATGTGTATATGATTAGCGCACATGGCCCAGATTCATTGTATACAATGTTTTTAACTATTTTTTGTCGTGTCTGTTGTCCTTAATAAATTTGATACTTTTTTAGATGTGCGGCTATTATCTTGGTATTCTTTTCTCTTTTGAATCATACACTATTCCCTAGTTAATCACTAATTATAGTAATTAATAAACTACAATCCAATGAAAACTGTAAGTGGTAGTAATAATAATACTACACTACATTGAAAAAGACAAGTGTTAGTAATAATAATACTACTACTACAATACAATGATAAATACAGTACAAGTGGTAGTAATAATACTACATTACAATGATGAAGACAAGTGGTAATAATAATAATGATACAATAAAAAAGACAAGTGCTAGTAATAATACATGATAAATACAAGTTGTAGTAATAATGTCAGGATGACGACGTAGCCTTAGGATGGGAGCTTGAAAGGTTACCCAGATTATAATGTCAACTTCCCACTCTGCTACATTGAGCAACAGGGTTAAGCTAAATGTTAGCTGCCACCACTTGTCATATTAGGGGGACAAGACGCCTTGAATTAGGTAACTCACAATTACCCACTGAAACCCACTATGCTCTCTAGCATTCACACAGTCAATACATTACAAATATATGTAACGCTTCTTCTGAGGTTTATTAAGAAGGCGCTTAATAAAGTGAAATGTTAATATCCACAGAACAGTGCGTACAAAAAGAATGGGTGTCAGAATGTAAAAGTCCAAAATACAAATACAACCCAAAAAATAGTCTGAGAATAAAAGAATAAAAGAAACATAACTTAATACGTTACGAGGCGGTAGAAGTCCGGTTGCATGGGGGTAGCATAAAAGTCGGGCCAGATCATCAAATGAGTTGTCCCCCAAAGAACTGACAATTTGCTAAAGGAACACACACCTTAAGAAGATTTGCAAATTTCACCACTACCCCCACTTTCCTTTGATGTCATGGACAGTCTAGTGTGTATGCTAATGGACTTTTACGACTGAGTTTCATGAGGTTAGCTTAACAAGGGTTTTGACTCAAAATATCTTCACTAAGATGTACTGTAATTTTTTATGGGCATTGCAGCGACTTTCTATACTACTTTCATCCAACCAGTCATAGTGTCCAGTCATACGTGCATATCAAACCTGGAGGAGTTACAGGCAGTATTTGAGGAGTTCCTTAATTACTACATTTTACAAAGCCCTGATTGAGGTGATGTTGACACAAGCGATGCTGCTAAATGGCCAACATGAGGGTGCACACTGCCAAAATATGGATTAGGCCAAGTATTTCTTCGATGGATATTCATCTGTATGGGTTTTTATACATAACCTTTGCTGCAGGTGAAGGTATCCTCCTCAGCCTGATCTTTCAGACGGCTCCACCAGACCTAGGGAGGGTTGAGGAAACTCATGAGCCAGCAGTGGGTTTTATGAGGGTGATTCCTGTCTGTGTGAAGTCGTTCTGCTTCTCTGGTTTAGTTTAGACAAACGTTGTGTTCTTGTTTTGGGGATAAGACAGTGACAATTTTATGGCCAGCAACAAGAATGTCGGGGGAGGAGCGGTTCTACTAATCCAGACCTCCCAAGTGTCCTTCTTTTGGACCTAAGTCCCTCTGTACTCCTTAAATGTCCCTCTTTTTAATTTGAAGTAAAGATTTGCATTATTACATTCACAATTTTGACCCAGAAAGTGTTTGTCTGGTTCCTCCATGTATATTTGAGCACCATCTTGCATATTATTTCATTATTTGAGGCAATTGGAATTTTAGAAATGTTTACATTCAGATTATTGTGGCACGATTTTGTAAGCAAAAACTATTGAAGTGTATAGATATGCAGGATAAATGGATCTTTCACAGAATGAGCCATAAATGTCCCTTTTTGACCGTCCAAAAAGTTGGGAGGTATGCTACTCTGCCATCTAAAAACCATTTTGATATCTATAACACCACACCTCCCCCCCATAGATATGGTATGGGATTATTAATATATTCATCAATATTCCAAGCCAATATCAGCCTTTTCTCAGGACAAGCCATCGATATTGCCGTGGTTGCTACCTTTCGTGTGTTGGATAGTGAAATCAGATTGCTGCAAGTGCAGTACGCAGCCCTGCAGGGTGAGCGAATGTGAGGTCACAGGGGTAGTTAACAAACCGAGGGTTGATCTTGGTACTCACAGTTTTTATATACCCTGGGCAGGCGTACAGCAGTGATGGAGAGGCTGGCACATGGATCCTCTGGGGCACTCTCTGTGTATAGGGACCAGGCCAGGTGGTAGGTGAGGTGCCCTGGGTGTTGTAGGTTTAGTGTGCCTGTGGCAAGATCCCTTAAAGTTCGTGACGCCAGTGCCGGTAACGGTGGCACACCGATTTCTTGTAGTAATAATTGAGGAACACAAGTAGCAGTGAACCAAAACTTCCTTTTACTGAACAGTTTAACTATTTACAGTCTTTGGTCAGTTCCACATGTAAAAAGGTGGTGACAGGCAGGCTTTACATCAAATGGCAGGCAATGTTCTTGCAAGATACTCAGAGGGTTAAACACTTACAGATCAGGCTGCACTTTTCTTCATAATCCTGTCTGTCTTTCTCCAAGGCCCGTATGCCCTATTGCTGGCTTTATCCTTGGTTAGGGAAACTTCCTCAGGTATATGTCTCCTTGCTTTAAATATATCCTTCTGCCCATCAGCTCTCTGTTTGGCTGGAATAACACTTGGCTCTGCACTGTACTCTTGTAGGAACTTGGTATCTCAGGAGGCAGACTCTTCTCCTGGTGGCAAGCTAGAAGCCTGGTGTGGCGAAACCAACCTCGCCACTGGGTTTTGGAGAGGACTGGCTGCTGGCCTCTTGCCCCTGGATTATGGGCCATATACTAACTTTTAAACCCCTGAACCTATTCAAGGGAATTTTAGATAGGTTTGTCACAAAGTTATACTGTTTGAATTAATGTAAGTTATATGTATGGCCAATGTAAACTCAAAAAGTTGTAACAATTTATAACAAGTGTAACTTGTCCGCTTGGGAGGAATATGCGGGTGTGTTTCTATTGTGCCATTGTCCCATTGTGTGTTTAAAATGGTGATGTCTGTTCTGTTGTCCTCACATGTGTATTGGCGATCTCCCTTTGTCCTCAGAGATAATTGGATTGCTCTTCAGGTTGTCTGGACAGAGAGGAGGAAACCATGATGCATTGTGGGGATATGTTGTCCTATGTCAGTCTTCATTCTGGTCCTCTGGGGGCGTGAACGATTGGTTGCTGTTGTATCATTGTATGTGTTGTAAATTACTGATTGGTTATATTTCAAACCCCTTGTGGGCAGTACTATGTTTGTGGTTTATGAATAAAAGAGGCTGTACGTGAAGTACAGTCAGTCCACTGCTTGATCCTCAACACGGAGCCTTGTCTCGTTATTGGGGGGATTCACTGTATGCTGTTAGAGGCTGATTGCCAGAAGGATAAGCTGATCCCTGTTCGTCTGCTAGCAGCTATTCGTGAGGTTCCAGTTTGGAGTGCTACTTTGTATCCAGTTCGGGAGTTGGTGTTCTGCAGTAGCTGTGCCTGTCTCTCAGATAGGGGCTTATCGCCTGAACGGATTTTAACCCCTTGTCTGCCGAAACGTGCCGTTACACCTGGGCTATCTAGCTGCATGTCAGAAGCTGCTTCTCAGCTCCTCTCTAGCTGAAGTGACTATTGGCTTCTGACTACTCTCCTCTGACTGGCTCTTTCCTGTCTGGGCCTAACTATATGTACTAGGGGGTGCCCTAGCTCCCTCTACAGCTTGGGAGGAGAAACTACACCCCTAACAGGCCTGGTACACAGGAGATAAAATAAATAACATGACAATATACATTAAAATGCAATATAAAATACAATGACCATGTTCAACAGGAGGTGGAGAACAACGTGACCCAATTGACCCTTGTGTAGTGCCCACCCTTACATAGTGGGACACTACACAAGGCCAAACTCCATCTCAGCAGCTTCCCGTTATCACCTGCCACCCTGTGTAACCAGCTAAGGCTACTTTCACAATGGTCAACCATTCCTCCTACAGTATACTGCTCCAGTATATTATTGGATGTTCCTCCCCCTACAGATTTACCAGGCTGAGCACTGCACCTAAGCCATAGCCATCAGTCTGCACCACAGATCTGCAGGTAAAATCCAGACTTTGCGAGACTGGAGAGCTAAGGGCAGTTTTTAGAGATGACAGAGAATGCTCACAATCTGCCGTCCAATTGACTATTTGAGGTAGTTTCTTCTTAGTGAGGTGAGTTAAAGGTTTAGGGAAAGGTGCTATAGTTAGGCGTGAACTTCCCATAGTACCATGCAGTCCCTAAAAGGAACATAACCTGCTTTTTAGTTTTGGGAGTGGGCCAGGTGGCGATGGCAGCTACCTTCCCTGGTTCTGGTTTCAGTGTCCCTCTGCCCAATCTGTGTCCAAGGTACTGTACCTCTGTCATGGCTATCTGAAACTTCACAGGCTTGATTGTCAGGCCTCAGGTTTGGATTGGCGGGGACAGGAGGGTGAGGTAATCCTCTCAGGTGTGAAGGAACGTAATGACGTCACCCATGTTTCCTGAGGCGATGTGAGGTAATTCAACAAACTTTATTCAGACACAAACAATATGACAAAGGTTAACAACTGTCATATCTATATAGCCTACAGGTGGCAGTAAACATGTTAACATGTATAACTCCTAACATCCTCCCTTTCTTGTGAAATCAAGTAATATATAACATAAGATGATTGGATACCACAATACATTCCAAAGGTGACAATGTTTTTTATAATGTATCTAGCATACAAAATCCTTATATCTTGTTGGTGTTCTAATAACCCTAGTTCTAGTACGTCTTGGTGTGGCAGGAGCTTCACATTGTTGCATATGATCATCCATCCCTGTTTCTTTGGGAGTTGTCTCATCTGGAGATGTACCTGGTGTAATCACTTCACTTATTTCAATGTCAGATTTGTCATCTGCAGTCCTCAGAAACTTCCTATTCCTTCTGTACAACTGTCCATTTGCTTCCACTTTATAAGATCGTGGAGCAACTTTCTCCAAACAAATACCTTGTCGCCAAATTTCATCTGTTGACGACGGTGATGGTTGTATTCGCACTGGCTGACCAATGCTTAGTTCGGGAAGTTCCTTGGCTCCTTTATCATAATATGCCTTTGCTTTTCTGCGTCTTTCAGTTAGGTTCTCGACCACTCCTTTTAGAACCTTTGGAAACAGCAGTTTCTGAGCAGTCGGAAGTAAAGTCCTGGTCCTTCTTGACATTAGCCGTTGTACAGGACTACTGCTGGTGCCTTCTGATGGGGTATTTCTCCAGTCAATAACCTCTTTCCAGATATCCTTGTCATCTCGTTTAGCTTTCTTTATGAGTGTTTTTGCTATTTTTACAGTAGCTTCAGCTTTACCGTTGGACTGACTGTGATATGGGGATGATGTAAGATGTTCAAATTCCCACTCTCTACAAAATCGTGCAAACTCTGAGCTGACAAACTGTGGTCCGTTATCTGTAATTACAGAATCAGGGATTCCATGTCTGCTAAAATGTGCTTTGCAACAATCTATAATTGTTTTAGAGGTGGTATCAGAAACTAAATCAATTTCCCAGAAATCTGAATAATAATCAACAATTATTAAGTAATCTTGTCCTGTTAAGGAAAATAAGTCCATGCCTAGTTTGCTCCAGGGTAGAGTGGGCAATTTGTGAGTCATCAGAGGTTCTTTTGTTTGTTTACGCATATACTCATTGCAAGTGTTACAGTTCTTTATTGTAGCTAAGAACATAATCAGTGACAGAGACCTCAGGTGTAACCAATTCTTCCTCCCAGGATTCTTTTATGAGTTCTAGAGGGCTCCATACTCGTCTTCCATATAGGAGCTCAAAGAGTGAGAAACCTGTTGAGGCCTGAAGTACTTCTCTGTAAACAAAAATAGCAGGTTTGGGTGATAACAACCCCAGTTTTGTCCCTGGGACTCCACAAGCATCTGCTTGAGGGTCTCATGGAACTATTCGCACAGACCATTGGTTTGAGGTTGGTAAGGAATGACTACCAGATGTTACATCTGTATTTTCTTACAGAGGCACTGCATCAAGTTCAACATGAACTGGGTTCCCTGATCTGTCAGCATCTCCTTGGGAAATCCTACCTGAGAAAATATGGTTAAAATCGCGTCTAAGACTGATTAAAGATAGCGTGCTCTCTTCTGGGTACCTTGTAGCGTAATCCACTATCGTTAGGATGAAATGCTTTCCGGAGCTGCCGGGAGTGGCCAAGGGCCTTATAATATTCAGAGGTTTGCTACGGATATTATTGGGCCAAGGGCCCTATAATATCACAGTAATCCTCTGGAAAAGTTCATCAATTAGCGCCAAAGGGAATATTGGAGTCTTGTGAACAGAAGTCCAGACTTCTCCATCCTTTGGCAGATAATACAAGATTGGCAATAGTTGGTTACATCGCAAAATATGCGGACAGCCAGGGGCGTACATAGAAATCGAGGGGCTCCATAGCGAATCTGTATGCGTATTTTATATATATATATATATATATATATATATATACACAGTGTGTGGAGTTTCTGAGCCTCCGATTTATTTGAACATTTGAATTTTTGAGTCTTTGAATGTCTGTATTTTATGGGTCATAATATGTAATTTTAAAACTATTTGTTTTATATTATTATTTTGTATTCTTATATATCCGAAGTATTGACTGTGGGTGTGCAGTTTGCAATTAGTTTGCTATTGCACGATCCAAAATCCAGTCCATGTATTGTAATATGCCCAAATAGGATATTTAAAGGCATGACCAGCAGGTTTCCATTTAGCACTTTATATTCCACTACTGAGGAAGGAACTTGTGTTCCGAAACGCGTCTAGTGTGAATGTGACCCAGCTTTCTTTGCGTTTCTTCCAATACTGCAAAAAGGACTTTGCGATTATTCTATCAAATTTATTTTTATCGAGCGTGGTGAGTTCAATACCGGCACCAAGGGACATCAAAATACCACCAGAGTCGTTCTGCCGATGTCGGCATGTTCTATGTATTGTATTGATTCTGTTGCATGGAATTGAACTCTATACCAATCGAACTCTGCTTCATCGGCTTCCATTATATTGATTAAACCAATCGGATTATACTATACTGGTTACGTCACACAACAGTGAACTGCGTATCCTATTTTGATCAGCGAATCCTTTCCCTGGCTAATCACGTGGGACACCACGTAGATCGACACGAGGGATCACTGCGAACGAGGCGGCAGTGAATAAGCTCGGGCCGAAAGCGAGGTATCCACCATCTGGAAGCGCTGTTTGAGCGCGAATTCACATTATTTAACCACTTAGGGACCCATGACGTACCGGTACGTCATGTATAGTTCCGATCACCACTGCCCGCTGGCGGTGATCGTAACCCGGTGCCTGCTCAAATCATTGAGCAGGCACCTTGGCTAAATGCGTGGGGGGGTCCTGTGACCCCCCCGTGTCGGCGATCGCCGCAAACCGCAGGTCAATTCAGACCTGCGGTTTGCGGCTTTTACCTGGTGCAGCGGTGGCGACGGTGCCATCGGGTCCCCATGGGGCTGTAGGGGGGACCCGATGGCATGGAAGGCAGCGCGATGCCTTCCTGAGGCATTGCGCTGCCTTCCGGTGACGAGCCTGTGAGATCCAGCCCCCTGGATCTAACAGGCCAGAAGCTGTATGAGTAATACACACAGTATTACTCATACAGCCAATGCATTCCAATACAGAAGTTTGGCTCTATATTCGGCTCTATAAACATATCACATGACCTAACCCCTCAGATGAACACCAAAATAGTACCAATCTAACCATCACCTCATCCCACAAAAAATTAGCCTCTACCTGAGACAATCGCCCAAAAAATAAAAAAAAATATGGCTCAGAATATGGAGACACTAAAACATCATTTTTTTTGTTTTAAAAAAGCTGTTATTGTGTAAAACTTACATAAATTAAAAAAAAGTATACATATTAGGTATCGACACGTTCGTATCGACCAGCTCTATAAAAATATCACATGACCTAACCCCTCAGATGAACACCGTAAAAAAATTTAAATAAAAACTGCTAAATAAACCATTTTTTGTCACCTTACATCACAAAAAGTGTAATAGCAAGCGATCAAAAAGTCATACCCAACCCAAAATAGTGCCAAAAAAACCGTCATGATTTTTTTTGCTTCAAAAAAGAAATCATTGTGTAAAACTTACATAAATAAAAAAAAAGTATACATATTAGGTATCGACACATCCGTGACAACCTGGTCTATAAAAATATCACATGATCTAACCTGTCAGATGAATGTTGTAAATAACAAAAAATAAAAACGGTGCCAAAACAGCTATTTCTTGTTATCTTGCCTCACAAAAAGTGTAATATAGAGCAACCAAAAATCATATGTACCCTAAACTAGTACCAACAATACTGCCACCCTCCCGTAGTTTCTAAAATGGGGCCAGTTTTTTTGGAGTTTCTACTCTAGGGGTGCATCAGGGGGGCTTCAATTGGGACATGGTGTCAAAAAAAAACAGTCGAGCAAAATCTGTCTTCAAAAAACCGTATGGCATTCCTTTCCTTATGCGCCCTGCCGTGTGCCCGTACAGCGGTTTACGACCACATATGGGGTGTTTCTGTAAACTACAGAATCAGGGCCATAAATATTGAGTTTTGTTTGGCTGTTAACCCTTGCTTTGTAAAAGTAAAAAAAATATTAAAATGGAAAATCTGCCAAAAAAGTGAAATTTGGAAATTGTATTTCTATTTTCCATGAATTCTTGTGGAACACCCTAAAGGGTTAACAAAGTTTGTAAAATCAGTTTTGAATACCTTGAGGGGTGTAGTTTATAGAATGGGGTCATTTTTGGGTGGTTTCTATTATGTAAGCCTCGCAAAGTGACTTCAGACCTGAACTGGTCCCTAAAAATTGGGTTTTTGAAAATTTTAGTAAAATTTCAAGATTTGCTTCTAAACTTTTAAGCCTTGTAACAGCCTCAAAAAATAAAATATCATTCCCAAAATGATCCAAACATGAAGTAGACATATGGGGAATGTAAAGTAATAACTATTTTTGGAGGTATTACTATGTATTATAGAAGTAGAGAAATTGAAACTTGGAAATTTGCAATTTTTAACAAATTTTGGGGAAATTTGGTATTTTTTTTATAAATAAAAATAAAAATTTTTTACTTCATTTTACCAGTGTCATGAAGTACAATATGTGACGAGAAAAACAGGCTCAGAATGGCCTGGATAAGTCAAAGCGTTTTAGTTATCACCACTTAAAGTGACACTGGTCAGATTTGCAAAAGTCCTTAAGGGGTTAAAATCGCAACAAGGACATTCCTTTGAACCATTTAGGTTCCAACTACTGGTAAAATCGCACAAAGTTATACGATTATTTAGTAGTCAAATTTTTTGCAGATAGGTGAAAATTGATAACATTTGAAAGCAAAGAGGTCACATTTATTGGAGTACTCCAGTTATATAGATGTATGCGTGAGCTCCGCATTACAGGGAATGCAGAATTATTAGGCAAGTTGTATTTTTGAGGATTAATTTTATTATTGAACAACAACCATGTTCTCAATGAACCCAAAAAACTCATTAATATCAAAGCTGAATATTTTTGGAAGTAGTTTTTAGTTTGTTTTTAGTTTTAGCTATTTTAGGGGGATATCTGTGTGTGCAGGTGACTATTACTGTGCATAATTATTAGGCAACTTAGCAAAAAACAAATATATACCCATTTCAATTATTTATTTTTACCAGTGAAACCAATATAACATCTCAACATTCACAAATATACATTTCTGACATTCAAAAACAAAACAAAAACAAATCAGTGACCAATATAGCCACCTTTCTTTGCAAGGACACTCAAAAGCCTGCCATCCATGGATTCTGTCAGTGTTTTGATCTGTTCACCATCAACATTGCGTGCAGCAGCAACCACAGCCTCCCAGACACTGTTCAGAGAGGTGTACTGTTTTCCCTCCTTGTAAATCTCACATTTGATGATGGAACACAGGTTCTCAATGGGGTTCAGATCAGGTGAACAAGGAGGCCATGTCATTAGATTTTCTTCTTTTATACCCTTTCTTGCCAGCCACGCTGTGGAGTACTTGGACGCGTGTGATGGAGCATTGTCCTGCATGAAAATCATGTTTTTCTTGAAGGATGCAGACTTCTTCCTGTACCACTGCTTGAAGAAGGTGTCTTCCAGAAACTGGCAGTAGGACTGGGAGTTGAGCTTGACTCCATCCTCAACCCGAAAAGGCCCCACAAGCTCATCTTTGATGATACCAGCCCAAACCAGTACTCCACTTCCACCTTGCTGGTGTCTGAGTCGGACTGGAGCTCTCTGCCCTTTACCAATCCAGCCACGGGCCCATCCATCTGGCCCATCAAGACTCACTCTCATTTCATCAGTCCATAAAACCTTAGAAAAATCAGTCTTGAGATATTTCTTGGCCCAGTCTTGACGTTTCAGCTTGTGTGTCTTGTTCAGTGGTGGTCGTCTTTCAGCCTTTCTTACCTTGGCCATGTCTCTGAGTATTGCACACCTTGTGCTTTTGGGCACTCCAGTGATGTTGCAGCTCTGAAATATGGCCAAACTGGTGGCAAGTGGCATCTTGGCAGCTGCACGCTTGACTTTTCTCAGTTCATGGGCAGTTATTTTGCGCCTTGGTTTTTCCACACGCTTCTTGCGACCCTGTTGACTATTTTGAATGAAACGCTTGATTGTTCGATGATCACGCTTCAGAAGCTTTGCAATTTTAAGAGTGCTGCATCCCTCTGCAAGATATCTCACTATTTTTGACTTTTTTGAGCCTGTCAAGTCCTTCTTTTGACCCATTTTGCCAAAGGAAAGGAAGTTGCCTAATAATTATGCACACCTAATATAGGGTGTTGATGTCATTAGACCACACCCCTTCTCATTACAGAGATGCACATCACCTAATATGCTTAATTGGTAGTAGGCTTTCGAGCCTATACAGCTTGGAGTAAGACAACATGCATAAAGAGGATGATGTGGTCAAAATACTCATTTGCCTAATAATTCTGCACGCAGTGTATATTTATCTATATGTATATATGCTGATATGGAATAAGGTTATGTTTTACAATTTTAACCTTTTTATGATATTTTTATTGGGATATTATAATAAATTTTGTGTATGCAAAAATACTTTGAGCCAGCCTGATTTATTATTGATATATATATATATATATATATATATATATATACACACATATATATATATATATATATATATATATATACACACTGCTCAAAAAAATAAAGGGAACACTTAAACAACACAATGTAGCTCCAAGTCAATCACACTTCTGTGAAATAAAACTGCCCACTTAGGAAGCAACACTGAGTGACAATCAATTTCACATGCTGTTGTGCAAATGGGATAGACAACAGGTGTAAATTATAGGCAATTAGCAAGACACCCCCAATAAAGGAGTGGTTCTGCAGGTGGTGACCACAGACTACTTCTCAGTTCCTATGCTTCCTGGCTGATGTTTTGGTCACTTTTGAATGCTGGCGGTGCTTTCACTCTAGTGGTAGCATGAGACGGAGTCTACAACCCACACAAGTGGCTCAGGTAGTGCAGCTTATCCAGGATGGCACATCAATGCGAGCTGTGTCAAGAAGGTTTGCTGTGTCTGTCAGCGTAGTGTCCAGAGCATGGAGGCGCTACCAGGAGACAGGCCAGTACATCAGGAGACGTGGAGGAGGCCGTAGGAGGGCAACAACCCAGCAGCAGGACCACTACCTCCACCTTTGTGCAAGGAGGAACAGGAGGAGCACTGCCAGAGCCCTGCAAAATGACCTCCAGCAGGCCACAAATGTGCATGTGTCTGCTCAAACGGTCAGAAACAGACTCCATGAGGGTGATATGAGGGCCCGACGTCCACAGGTGGGGGTTGTGCTTACAGCCCAACACCGTGCAGGACGTTTGGCATTCGCCACTGGCGCCCTGTGCTCTTCACAGATGAAAGCAGGTTCACACTGAGCACATGTGGCAGACGTGACAGAGTCTGCAGATGCGTGGAGAACGTTCTGCTGCCTGCAACATCCTCCAGCATGACCGGTTTGGCATTGGGTCAGTAATGGTGTGGGGTGGCATTTATTTGGAGGGCCGCACAGCCCTCCATGTGCTCGCCAGAGGTAGCCTGACTGCCATTAGGTACCGAGATGAGATCCTCAGACCCCTTGTGAGACCATATGCTGGTGCGGTTGGCCCTGGGTTCCTCCTAATGCAAGACAATGCTAGACCTCATGTGGCTGGAGTGTGTCAGCAGTTCCTGCAAGATGAAGGCATTGATGCTATGGACTGGCCCGCCCGTTCCCCAGACCTGAATCCAATTGAGCACATCTGGGACATCATGTCTCGCTCTATCCACCAACGTCACATTGCACCACAGACTGTCCAGGAGTTGGCAGATGCTTCAGTCCAGGTCTGGGAGGAGATCCCTCAGGAGACCGTCCGCCACCTCATCAGGAGCATGCACAGGCGTTGTAGGGAGGTCATACAGGCACGTGGAGGCCACACACACTACTGAGCCTCATTTTGACTTGTTTTAAGGACATTACATCAAAGTTGGATCAGCCTGTAGTGTGTTTTTCCACTTTAATTTTGAGTGTGACTCCAAATCCAGACCTCCATGGGTTGAAAAATTTGATTTCCATTTTTTTATTTTTGTGTGATTTTGTTGTCAGCACATTCAACTATGTAAAGAACAAAGTATTTCAGAAGAATATTAAATTAACTCAGATCTAGGATGTGTTATTTTTGTGTTCCCTTTATTTTTTTGAGCAGTGTATATACACACACACATATACAACCGACAGAGGCCATGGTTCACAGCTCCCTCCCCTAAGGCATTGCAACACAGTGTGATTATACTGTATAATGACCCGGAGTGCCAATACCTCTTCTTTTGGCGCCTTGATACCATTTCCATGTGCTAATTTATATCACCTAATGACCTAATGTATTTTCTATAATGTGCATATTTATTGCTGAAACTGTTATGTTCAAGTGTAATTACCTGGTCCATCAGCCGATGGCGGCAGCAACATTGGCAGTATTAGCTTCCCTGGAGAGGAACCTTTTGTTTCCTTCCAGCCCTCTGTAGCTAGAGGGAGGAGTTTAGTTAGTTAGTTAGAGAGCAGTTCTAGTCAACCCCCCTTAGGGAGATGTGGTGTGCTGGCTAGTTGTATTGAGCGTGAATATTCGAATCGCGAATATATTACATTGCCGATTTTCGCAATCAAGAAAATAATAACTGGAGATCACGAATTCTCGAATTTGTGAATTTCAAATATCGCAAATTCGAATATTGCCTATGCCGCTCATCACTATTAGCTAGCAGGGCACTGCCTGCTCTGCTAGGCCCAGAGGCCCTGCCTCTAAAGTCTACATTGTTGCTTGTCCCCTCCTGGGCTTGCATTGCCTTCATCCAAGCTGAGCTAAAGCTTTAGGTACTCTCAAGCCAGGACAAGAAGTTCCTAGGACTATAAGTAAGAGACAGACTACAGACTACAGCTAACTGTCTCGACTATGGTCATGGTCGTGACTCTTAGAGCCGCATGCAGTTGCCAGCGGTCAGGTTGGTAGTTTACCGCAGGTGAGGGCTGTGAGTTAGTTGCCTCATGTGTGGTTGCCGCTGGCAACATGATGATTGTTGGCAGTGTAGCAGCCTGAGCTGCTTGCTAGGCAGCTCGCTGTCCATGCATGTGGTTCCCTTTGACAACCTGTGTTGGTATGTGTGCACTATCCCTGTTTGGTGTGCACGGGGCTTAAGTTGTGTGTGCATTTCCCTTTAAGTGGCTTCACTACCCTGTCTGGTGTTGGAAGGGTTAACTCCCATCCTAGTGTGTGTGTGAGTGGGTGTGGCTGCTTGGGCTATTTAGCTTCCGCTGGATGCCTGAAGCTGAGGGGTACTCCAGCCATCCTGTATGCTGGAGTCATCCTCCTGGTCTTATTATGCACCCTTGTGGTCATAAGTAAATGTTTGCTGTTAAGATTATGTTCTTGTGGTGTCTTACCTTGTTGCAGCAATGGTGTCCTGGTTTCCTGTGTGATGTGTGGTGTGTGGTGTGTGCTGTGTCCTTTTGTGTTGGTGTGGACATCAGCAATTGTGCACGGGTTCCAGTCAGTGTGTTTGTGGCAGGTAGGTGTGGAACTGGTTTCATTTACCTGCGATATCCATATGCTGCATATGTTCCCTTCTCCTTGCAGCTTGGCCAGTTTAGACTCCTGTTCGTCCGTGATGTGGAGGAACAGGTCGTCTTACTCTGCTCCTAAGTCCAGGGATTTCCTGAGGGCTAGTAGGGACCTGAGGTTCCGGAGTATGAGCCCTCCTACCATCTGGGTTGGCTCATACGGTTAGGAGTCAGGGTCAGTATTAGGGACGTATTAGGAGGTGACCTGCTCCCTGATCCTGTCGTCCTGGCCTAGCAGCTTCCCATTATCCCTTAATCCCTTTAACATTGCACGGTGGGGGGTTTCTCCCACTCCTCACCGTGACACTAACTTAAATTCCAGCAGAAGAAGAAGAGTTTCCTATTTATCCAGCCAAGTATAACAGAGATGAGAGAGCCAAACATAGCAGAGCTAAGTATGTCGCAGAGAAGTATTTGCCTGCCAAAGTTAAGCCAATACCTGCTAATGACCAAGATACTGTTTGGAAGCTGTTTGGATTACCAATTTATGCCAAGTAAAAGCAACTGTTCAACGTTACTACAAAGTCTGGACTCCATTTATTCCACTTGTTCATCATCCAAGTTCAACTACCACTTTTGCAGTGCTTTGTACCACATCACATCTGGGAACCACGGATATCCAGGTAGGAACACAGTGACACGTGTATATAATATCTACAGAGGTTGTAGGCCACCCTGCACCACTCTGGCAATCCTACCTCTGGGTACCAACATTACCATCTACAAAGGGAGCCTTGCGCTTCCGCTGCTTAACCGCAGCTGGCGTCACGTTTACTTGCTCTATAACAAGGACATATTTCGTAGAAACCTCCTAAGGGGCAAGGGATACCCCAGACGCAGGCCCGTGGGTGCATTTCAATTATTACACTAAGGGTACATTCACACATCTGCAAAATTACAGAACGGATCTGGACCTATTCATTTTCAGTGTGCTGTCCGCATCCGCACTTCCGTTCCACAAAAAAAAGAACATGTCCTATACTTGTCCGCAGACACGGACAAGAAAAGGCATTTCTATTAAAAGTGCCGGCCATGTGCGGTCCGCAAAATGCACACACATTGTGATCAAGATTGCTGCAGTAGACCTCCAGCCTTTGCTACTCACTGAGTTCGTCAACGTGGTGGTCACAGAGGCAGACACTGGGAGGGCAATACAGAAACTTATTTTGGCACCTGCTTCACATCCCTGCAGTGGCGCTGTCAACCAGGAAGCACACGCCTGCCGTGCCAGAGTTCAGATAGGATGATGCTCCCTTCCTCTGCTGCTGTGTAAACCGGCTTGTAAGCCGTAAGACTAGAAAGTGAGGGGGAGGGGCCATTCAGCCCTGCCGGGCCCCCCAACCTCACGGGCCCCATAGCGATCACGTGGTCTGCTAACATTGGCGGTACGCCACTGCGGACAGCACACCGTGTGCTGTCTGCATCCGTATGTCCGTTCCACGCATCCGCAAAAAAAATAGAACATTTTGGGAAAAGGATAGGACAGTTCTATAGCATGCCGGACGTTACATTCCGCAAAATACGGAACGCACATGGCTGGTATCCGCATTTTGTGGATCCACAATTTGCGGTCTTCAAAAACGGATATGACCGTGTGCATGAGCCTAATCCCCTTCTTCTGTAGTAAGGAAAGTAGGGGTTCCAGCACTTGAAGGCTCTTAGTGGTGAGAACTCTGACTGCCATTCACTGCAGCAATGTATATTAGAATTCTTCCCACCTACTGTATGTTCTGTTGGTAAGTAACAGACTCAGCACCTGCACATTCTGTCCTATCCTCATCAGACATTCCTAGAACATCACTGAGTACAAATGTAGTACATAACTCTAGCATATCTCTGGACACAGAATGATTCTAACTCATAACTCTAACACATTACTGAGTACAGAATTATTACCATCTATAGTATTGCAACATTAAGCCCTATCAAATACTACTGGGTATGATTCACACCGTCAGGGCCGCACCGCCAATTAGGCAAGGTGAGGCGATCGCCTCAGGCGGTGAGGCCCTGGTGACAAGTGGGGGGCAGCAGCAGGAGTGGAAGCGCTCATCTCTATATTCATCTGTGTCAGCGTCCTCAGGACAGTCATACAGATAAATGGTGTGGCGGGGCAGGGGAGAGTGCAGAAAGCCGGACCACAGGGGAAACACATGAGGCTCACGGTGGGCCGATGGGGGTAGTAGTTGTTTGTACTCACGGTTAGCAGAGCCTCCCTGGGCCGCCAGTGCAGTGGATGGGAAGCAAGCACTAAATCCTCCGGGACACTCTCTATTGCAGGGAACACCAGCCAGATGGAAGTTGAGGTGCCCTTGATGGTGTAGGTGTTTAAGGTGCTTTGGTGGCTGGGCCCCTGTGTTCGTGACGCCAGCACCATAAGGTGCAAATGTTGAGTGTAGTAGTAGTAATGAAGAGTCAGTTGTTGTAAAACAATTGAACATTTACTTGAATCAATAGTCGCAACGTAGATGTTACAGTCCATTAATAAAGTGCATTCATATAGCATAAGTGATGACTCAGAAATAAGTTCCATTGTATTCCACTTATCAGGTTTAGGCAATTGTCAGCTGAGGAGTTCTCTTTAGGGTTGACACTTTACAGGCAAGACTTCTATAGCACTCTGGTACTAAATATGCTGTTTTCTACTTATCTTGAGCTATCCAATAAGGACATTCTCCCTTGTGGCAGGCATCAGTCTTCTGCTACATTATTTGCAGGATGCTCTCCTGAAGTAATCAGGTTTTTAGGTAAGAAAGAAATTGCAGCTACATAGTGGATAAGGCCTGTTTCTCTCCTCCATACACTTGCTTTCCTATTCTCACTAACTACTTCATTTCCTGTTCTACTCTGCATTCTGCTCTAAGCTATATATATTATGTGACGCCAGCACCACCTAGGGGCGAATGGGTGAAATGACATTGCCAGCCTGATAATAGGAAATACCATACAATGCAAATGAATACATCAATAAGAGGATCCCTTCCATGTTCCTCTGATAGGTCGCAGGCGCTAGGCCCGCAGCCTATCAGAGGTGGGTGCAGGTGGCGCGATGATGTCATCGTGCCACCTGAGTTGTACAGAGCGGGACACAGGCCGGAAGAGGCCTGCATCGTATCTCTGCCAGCCTCATGGAGGTAAGTATTAGTGTTGATCGCGAATATTCTAATCGCTAATTTTTATTGCGAATATCGGCACTTTCAGAATTTGCGAAGATGTAGAATATTGTGCTATATATTCGTAATCGCGAATATTCTAATTTTTTTCTTCAGTAACCTCCCTTCTTGCTTGTGGGCCAATGAGAAGGCTGCAATATCTTTGTCTGAGCTTAGCAACATCCCTAGCAACCAACAGGAAAGTTGCCTACCCCTTAAAGGGAACCTGTCATGTGGATATTTGATTATAATCTAACTAATTATATACAATCATTAACTACTAAAAAGTGCCTTAGATGTATTCACTTACTGATGTGACAGATGGTTACCTCATAATATACACACAAAGATGCCGCATGCTAATGAGCTGATTTGAGTCCAGCGTGATGTCATTGAGTCCAGCGTATATTTAATTCAGAGCTATAGCCACTCCCCTGCCCACCTGCTGCTGACTCATATGGAAACAAACTGTCACTCAGCAGCAGGTGGGCGGGGAGAGTCAGGAGCTCATGAATATTCATGACTCATCATTATCAGCTGGAGCTTTTCAATACAAGATGTTGGCAGATTGACTGGGTCAATTAAAGAAAGTGACCGAGCATTGTGCTAAGAGAATCAGTCACTTATTTATGTTGCCCTTAGTTAGGACACCATAAAACTGGTGACAGGTTCCCTTTAAGAGCCTCCCCAGCAGCCATTTTCTGCTCAGAGAGAGAAAGCAGTGTCATTGCTGTGCTCTGTGCTTTCATCTGGATCCTATTCCTTATCCAATTACATTAGATAGTTAGTAGCTCATATATATATAATACAGATAGTTAGTGGGAGATAGTCAGTGTAGGTTAGATAGTGATATAGTGTAGCTGGTAGGTTCCAGTGCAGGGTGTTACGTAGTGTGATAGGAATTACTGTTTCTCTGCTGTCCATACATACATGCTACAGACATAGTGCTGGGATGTCACAACAATACTTAGTGCACCAATCAGTAATATCTACTCAGACCTGATAAAAAGTTGCATGTATTGCGCAACAAATATGCGCATCATTAGTGCCGATTTGCGCAATTGTGAAAATAATGACTGGAGATCACAAATTTATGGCGAATATTATGCAAAATATTTACAAAATATCGCAAAAACGAATGTTGCCTATGCCGCTCATCACTAGTAAGTATAAGTGTTTAATATTTTTGTCTGGCACAAAATGCAGGAGAGGAGTGCTATGGGGGCACTTCTTACTGACACATTATTGGAGGGCACTATGGGCCATTTCTTACTGGCACATTATTGGGGGGCATTATGGGTGCATCTATTGAGGGCACAAAGAAGGGGTATTTTAAATGTAGGGCACTATGGGTAAGGGCGGAGAGGAACACTAAGGGGGCATCTTACTGGTACAATATTGGGGGGGCATCTACTGAGGAACACTATGGGGGCATCTACTGAGGCCACAAAGAAGGGGTATTTTATATGGAGGGCTCTGTATAGGGGCATTTTATACTGGAACACATTATGGGGGGGTACTATGGGGAAGAGGAGCACTATGGGGGCATCTACAGGGGGCACTAAGAAGGGGTATTTTATACTGGCAAATTATGAGGGAGTACTGAGAAAAGTTCCAGCTCACCTGAGACAAGGACACACACCGTGCTCGGAAGGTCTGAACCAGGACCATTTTAGACTCGTAGAAAAATCCAGCACTGGGTATTAAAATCCATATATTCTTTATTTGAACCTTCCATACAAAAAGGTGTGGAAACAGAGTCTCCATTGTTCCTGTTTATGCGTTTTAAACATCTACACGTCCTTATTCATAACTTATGAATAAGGACGTGTAGACGCCTGAAAGGCGTAAAGAGGACCAATGGAGATTCTGTTTCCACACCTTTTTGTATTGAATGTTCAAATAAAGAATATATGGATTTTAATACCCAGTGCTGGATTTTTCTAGAAATCATTGGGGGACACTGAGGACATCTACTGGGGCATTATATTGGGGTATTTTATACTGGCACATTATGGGGGCACAATGGGGAAGGGGGAGAGGAGCACTATGGGGGCATTATATAGGGGCATTTTATAATGGCACACATTATGGGGGCACTATGGGGACATTACCTCTGGGGGCATTAAAAGGGGATATTTTTTGCACTGGCACACATTATAAGGTGGCATTTTTCGTACTGGCACACATTAGGGGACATTTTTCTGCTGTCACATTATAAGGAGAATTATTACATTGGGGGGAATTGCGGTGGGCTTTATTATACTGGGAGACTATGGGGAACATGATTACTAGTATGGGCACTATAAGAGCATTATTACTTCTGGGGCGCAGTGGGGACATGTAAGGGGCACTGTAGGAGCACTATTACTACCAAATGTGCTCTAGCAGAGAATTATTTTTATTGGTGGGACGTTGGGGAGCACTATTACTGTGGGGGCACATTGTCACAGTATCAGCTTAGCACAGTTATTTTTGGGGGACATTATGTTTACACTAAATGTGTTAGGGACACTATTTGCTGGGCACAGTTATTTTAGGACACTGACAATAATTATTCAAGGGCACTATCTGTGTGGTACTAGTACTATAAGGGGGTTTACCTGTTTCTGCAGTATAATTTCGGGGAGCACAGCGGCACAGTATTGGGGGTGGTAGGATAATTTATCCAGAAGATGGGAGGATAATGGAAAAGTAGTAAACTCATCATGGTGGTCTGGTCTGAAAGGAGAAGATGAGGAAAGAGAACATCTCCATCCGAAGAGACGTCATTGGATGTAAGAGGTATGTTGCGCTGTATTACCCTGTATATTTTGTAGTGATATACGTAATACGTTAGAAAGGAAGAGGTTAGGTTAACAATTTGGTTTGGGGGGGGATGTTTCAATTTTTGCCTCAGGCAGCAGAAAGGCTTGGTGCACCCCTGCACACCGCGCTGTAGACATGCAAGTGTCCTTCACAACATACTGAGAGATTAAGCGACCTAGATCAGTGCCTAATAAAACATTGGTGGGAATATTATCTATCCACTCCCACTCTCCAATCAAGGTATGAACTGGCCATGGGCAAGGCCGGGCTCACTCCTCAAATTCCAGTAACAATCCGGTTTTTCACTGGGATCAAGTCTGTAGCATTCATAAGCTCTGGTCGTACCAGGGTCATCTCTGCCCCAGCGTCTCTCAATCTCACAGTTGCTGTTTGCCCACTTTATCAGACTGCAGGTTGTCACTGGGTATCCAACACACACACAAAACAGTGAATGTGGAAATGGGTGGTTTTGGCATAGGGGTTGGTTTCTTCCTCTTGGGGTAGGTAGTGCTGATATGCCCTACTTTCCTGCATACAAAACACTTGCAGGAATCAATTGCTGGTCTTGTAGGGGGAACAGGTGCAGAACCCCCCAGTGGGTCGGCTGGCAGGGAAAGAGGTGTTTTTAGTCTGCTTACCCCCATTCCAGCTGGTACCCAAAGGCTTCCACAACTCTGGTGCACGGTTGGCAGTATAGACATCTGTGCTGCTTGTGCTTCATCTTTGGGCTCCCAGTTCAGGACAAATTGTCGCACCTCCACAGGACAAATATGCAAAAACTGATCTTTCACTATCAGATCCCTCAGGGCCTCAAAGGTGGTGACGGACAATCCTTGGATCCACTCCTGGAAAGTGGTGCTCAGCCCATCTATTATATCAGAGTAGCTGTAGATTCTACCCTAGAATCTTTTGTAATACACCTCTGGGGTGAGGTTATACTTATGGATTAACACATGCTTAATAACCTTATAATCCCCATCTTTGTCTCAGGGAAGAGCTGCAAATATTGGTGTTAAATGGGTTTTCTACCTTTTTCTTACTGATGATCTATCCTTTGGATAGGTCATCAGCATCTGATCTGGTAAATAACTCCTTTAAGTACCAAGCCCATTGCTCACAAGGTAGCTAATACGGTCTATACATTTTTTTAAATCTTCTTGATCTGTCCAGGTCCCCCTCCTTCTCCATCACAGGAAAATGCTCCAAACTGGGTTTAAATGTCACTGTTTCGCTGGACTCATGGTTCTGTGGTGTAGAACTGTGCATCTGGAGTCATGATAACTCCAGCTAGTACTCTCTCTCGGCCTGGGGCTCTATACACTCCGCCTGAGGCTCCGTAAATTTTCGCTCGGCCTGACATTCTTTTAACACAAACTGCATTCGCAGGTCAGGGTCACATTCGCCCATCTGTTGGAGAATCAGAGGTAGAGAAGAATCCATACCATTCTGGGAAGAGGTATTTTCTAGTCCAGTCAGTTCCAGAACAGGACTCTCTGCTGGATCCACCGGTGGTGTGGTTACCACAAACTGCTGGTGCTTGGCATCATCTTCCACCAGTGCTTGGATCAGCTCCTCTTTCTTTCAGTTAAAGAGGATCTTTCACCACTCCTGACATGCCTGCAGATGCCTACGGGAGTCAAAAGAGAGTCAATTTGCTCAGCCTCTGTGAGTTGTGCAGGCTCGATGGAGTTAAAGAGGACCTTTCACCACTCCTGACATGCCTGTTTTAATAGCTACATGCATTCCCCACGTACTAACAATTCTGGAACATCTAGTCTTATGGCTCTATGTTGTGCCATACCTTTATTATTTTTACTAGAAGTTATGAATAAATTACTAGCGGTCTGCAGTAAGGGTAGAGAGGGGTGGTAACCAGTTGGGGGTGGGTAGCTGCACAGACTCACTCTATACAATCAGTGCTGCCGTTTTCAGACTGTGCAAGTACACACCGCCAACTGGTCACCTCCCCTCTGTACCCTTACTGCAGACTGCTAGCAATTCATTCATAACTTCTAGCTGAAATAATAAAAGAATAGCACTACATAGAGACATAAGAATAGATGTTCCAGAATTGTTATTACATGGAGAATGCATAAAGCTATTAAAACAGGCAGGTCAGGAGTGGTGACAGGTCCTCTTTAACTCCATCGAGCCTTCTCAACTCACAAATGCTGAGCAAATTGACTCTATTTTGACTCCCGCAGGCATCTGCCATCTTAGCAGGTGCTTGCCAAATAAAAAAAATAGAAAATAAAAACAGAGAGGGGAAGGGACAAACTCTTTGCATGTACAGTATGTATGTCTGGATAACCAATCGTATGCACTGGGAGGCTTCTTGTAGACTGAGATATTCTTCTAAAAGATAATCCAGTCCTTAAGTGTAAGGAATAATTTATTAACCCACTTAAAGGGGTTGTCCAGGTTCAGAGCTGAACCCAGACATACCCACATTTTCACCCAGGCAGCCCCTCTATTTTATGCTCCGATGCTCTCCTTTGCCTTGCTCTGAATTGAGCAGGGCAAAGGCTTTTTATGGAGATCCAGTGACGTACTGGGCTCTCCACAGGGACTGCCAGGCGGAGGCTTCTGCCCAGCATTGAACCCGGTGACGTCACCGACACTAATGGGCCAGTGTCAGGGAACAGAGAGGAAGGAAAGAGGGTGCACTCTGACTCCACCCACAACCCCTGTCCCTGTCTACTTACACTACCCGCCCTAGGCGACGGGGCGTTACTGGGCGACGGTCCCTTACTTACATAAGTGCACAGAGGAAAGATACGGAAGGTCAACAAGCCAAGGGTCAGAACCAGGAGAAGCGGGAGTACAAATGGAGCGGGCAAATGTAAAGTCAACAGTCAGAGCCAAGGTCAATCCAGGAGATCAAATACATACAAAGGATGAGACGAAGTCGAGGTCAAAGAACGAGCCGAGGTCACAAGGTCAGGAGGTCAATCAGAACAAGTAGCCGCAGACTAGAACCAAGGAACAAGGAAGCACCAATGGACCAGTATGACAGGCAACCTGTAGCCAGCAGGTTGCCTGTATTTATAGTGGAGATTGAGGGTCATGTGACTTGGCCAGCGTCAGACAGACAAGTCGAGCACCGAGTGATCAGCAGGGAGCCTCCCCGCTAGCAAAGCCGCCCTGGGAACGAGGCCGAACACAGATCCTCGCTCCCGAAGCTAAGCAGCAGGTCTGTGGCTGATAGGAGGCTGATAGGCTGATGAAACTTCTTGATGAACCCCGGGGCGTGGATCTAAGTAGCTGGGACCCAAGACCTCTCCTCGGGTCCATAGCCCTTCCAGTGGACAAGGTACTGCCAGGAGTTTCGGACATTTCTAACATCCACAATTCTGGAGACTACAAACTCCCATTTATCATCAATTTGTATGGGAGGAGGAGCTGACTGCGACGGAACAATGGGTGTTAAGCAACCATTTATGGAAAACATTATAAACATGAAATTAGTCCGGCAATCTCAATCTAAAAGATACAGGATTAATAACGCCAATAATCTCATACGGCCCAACAAACCGTGGCGCCAGTTTCCTAGAAGACACCTTCAGTGGTAGATTCCGAGTAGACAACCAGACCCTCTCACCAAGCTCAAAATTAACCCCCTTTAGAACGCTTCCTATTAGCCATCCGTTTTTGTTGTTCTTGGACTTTTTGCAGGTTCACTTGGATCCGTGCCCAAACTGTGCACAGTTCAGAAGTTACTCTATCAGCCTCAGGATTAGATGAAGGTATCAACGAGCTAGAGTTAAATCGAGGATGGATTCCAAGGTTACAAAAGAAAGGGGAAACCCCAGTAGAAGAATTCACACGGTTATTTATAGCAAATTCTGCCAGCGAAAGATATTTTACCCACACATGTTGATTTTCAGAGATGTAGGATCTTAAAAATTGCTGAAGAGTCTGATTTAGTCGTTCCGTCTGACCATTGGTCTCGGGGTGAAAAGCAGACGAAAAGCTCTCCAGAATTTAGAAACAAATTGAACGCCTCTGTCAGAAACAATATTTTCCAGGATCCCGTGAAGCCGTACAACGTGATCAATAAAAACAGTAGCTAGACTTTTACCACTAGGAAGTTTAGTCAGAGGAACGAAATGTGCCATATTACTAAATCTATCAACCACTACCCAAACTACTGACTTACCCTCAGAAGACGGCAGGTCAGTAATAAAATCCATAGAAATATGCAACCAGGGCTTACTGGAAATGGGTAGTGGTTATAACTCTCCGGCAGGACGTGTCCTAGAAGTTTTGGATCTGGCGCACACTTCACAAGCAGATACATATGCATTGACATCTCATAACAAAGTAGGCCACCAGTATGATCTGGAAGCCAACTCACGAGTGCCTTCCATGCCAGGGTGACCACATAAACTGAATCGTGACACTCACCCAACAACTGGAGCCGAAAATGCGCGGGAACGAATAACCTATCTAAAGGTGTATGTGCAGGCGCTAGATGTTGAGATGATTCAATGTCAGAGGCCAAATTAGAGGATACTGATGCCATGATGAAATTGGCTGGAAGGATGTGTTCCGGAGGGGTATTGGAGACTGAAAGGCAGAAAAACTTCTCGACAAGGCATCGGCCTTTATGTTCTTACTTCCTGGCCTGTAAGTAATGGAAAAATTAAATCGAGTAAAGAATAATGTCCATCTGGCTTGACGAGGGTTTAGACACTTAGCGGACTCAAGAAATAAAAAATTCTTATGATCAGTAAGAACGGTAATTCTATGTTTTGCCCCCTCCCAAAAATGTCTCCATTCCTCAAATGCCCACTTAATAGCTAGCAACTCACGGTTCCCAATATCATAATTCCTTTCTGTAGGAGAAAATTTTCTGGAGAGAAAGGCACAGGGTCTGAGGTTAGAGAAGTTAGAAGGTTCTTGGGACAATACTGCCCCTACTCCATCCTCAGAGGCATCTACCTCCACCATAAAAGGTTCCTCCAGATTTGGTTGAATTAAGACTGGGGCACTACTAAAACTTATTTTAAGATTCTCGAAGGCTTTAATGGCTTCCTCAGACCAATTGACTAGATCCGCCCCTTTCTTGGTAAGATCTGTTAACGGTTTGGCGATAATGGAAATTTTTTAAATAAACTTACGCTAATAATTGGAAAAACCCAAAAAGCGCTGTAAGGCTTTAAGGGATGATGTCCTCACCCACTCCTGGATTGCCCGTACCTTCCTAGCATCCATTTTGAAAGAATCAGGAGTGAGGACATACCCAAGATACAGAATCTCCTGTACTCCAAAAATGCATTTCTCAAGTTTAACTGATAATTGGTTAACTCCTAAAATGTCTAGTACTAGTCTTATATGTCTCACATGCAAGTCCCAGGTGGGAGAAAAAAATCTGAATATCATCAAGATAGACGATTAAAAACTTCCCAATGAATTCCCTGAAAATATTGTTCATGAAATTTTGGAAGACGGCTGGGGCATTACTAAGCCCGAAAGACATAACTAGGTATTCAAAATGTCCCTCAGGAGTATTAAATGCCGTCGTCCATTCATCTCCCTCCTTAATTCGGATTAAATTGTAGGCTCCCCTCAAGTCGAGTTTATAAAACCAGGCAGCTCCTAAAACCTGATTGAATAGGTCGGGAACTAAAGGGAGGGAACAAAAAAGAACCCCGCACCCATTGGAGATACCGAGGGCCTAATGTGCCCCTTGTTCAAACTCTCTTTAATATATTCCCTCATTGAATTTCGTTCGGGACCAGATAGATTATAAATTCTTACTTTGGGATATCGGGACCCGGATACTAATTCAATAGCACAATCATACGGTCTATGGGGTGGTAATTCTTTCAGCTCGGATGATGAAAACACATCAGCATAATCTATAATATATGGCGGAAGGGTTTGGGATACAGTATGAACCCCTGCTAAAACGACCGATAAACAGGACTTACACTGAGAACCCCATCTTTATATCTCACCAGTAGCCCAATTAATAACCGGATTATGTAATTGGAGCCAGGGCATACCTAATACTACATTTACGGGTAGATTCTCAAGAATTAGGAATGAGCATATCTCAGTGGGGCACACCCCTACCGAAAGAGAGATCTCCAGGGTACAAAATTTGACCGTACCACCCGCCAGGGGAGTGGAATCAATGGCTACAATGTTCACTGGGTGAGGAAGGGCTAAAATCGGAATTCCTATTTGGATAACGAATTTCCGGTCAATAAAATTAGATGCTGACCCGGAATCAATAAAGGCGTCACCGAAACCCCTGATTCCCCCCAGAGACACAGTAATAGAAACCAGCAGCTTTTTCTTACCACCCCAGGGAGTACCTTGTCTGTTGAGTCCTCTGGTTTGGGTGGACCTCCGGAAGAAGGGATCTTAGGGCACTGTCGGACCCAGTGATCGGAACCGCCAAAGTAGAAGCACACTCCACGATGACGACGCTGCTCCTTCGTGGTCATGCCCAGCTGCACCGGACCCATCTCCATCTTGGGAACCATCTGTGGAACAAGAAGGTGTTCTCGCTGTCGTTCCCTAACCCGTCGGTCTAGCCTAATGGCTAACGTCATGGTTTGTTCTAAGGTTTCGGGGGGTGGATAACACACTAGCATATCCTTGAGGGTGTCAGACAAACCAGACTTAAATTGACTCTTAAGGGCCGGCTCATTCCACCCGGAGGGAACGCACCATCTACGGAATAAGGTACAGTACTCCTCAACCAGACGGTCACCCTGTCTGAGGGATTTCAGCTGGGTCTCTGCTACTATGGCACGGTCAGGTTCGTCATATAACACACCTAGCAACTGAAAAAATGTGTCAACGCATCTGAGGCATTGCAAATCGGAAGGCAAGGAGAATGCCCAATCCTGGGGACCCCCCTGTAATAAGGAAATAATGATCCCCACCCTCAGATCCAGAGGAATAGGGACGTAAGCGACAATAAAGCTTACAGCTTTCCTGAAACGCCAAAAAGCTTCTACGGTCTCCTAAAATTGGTCAGGAAGCTTAACGTGGGGTTCCATAAAGGCAGGAGCCGCTTGGGCAGCGACGGGAGGCGCAGGGAGATCACGAGCAATCTCTTGTGCCTGTAATCTCTCCCCCAATTCCTGAACTATATGCGCCAGATTCTGCACATGGTCAGTCAGGCTCTGTAAGGGATCCATAGTAAAAAACTTTTTAGGCCTGTGATTCTGTCAGGGAACAGAGAGGAAGGAAAGAGGGTGCACTCTGACTCCACCCACAACCCCTGTCCCTGCCTACTTACACTACCCGCCCTAGGCGACGGGGCGTAACTGGGCGACGGTCCCTTACTTACATAAGTGCACAGAGGAAAGACACGGAAGGTCAACAAGCCAAGGGTCAGAACCAGGAGAAGCGGGAGTACAAATGGAGCGGGCAAATGTAAAGTCAACAGTCAGAGCCAAGGTCAATCCAGGAGAGCAAATACGAGGTCACAAGGTCAGGAGGTCAATCAGAACAAGCAGCCGCAGACTAGAACCAAGGAACAAGGAAGCACCAATGGACCAGTATCACAGGCAACCTGTAGCCAGCAGGTTGCCTGTATTTATAGTGGAGAGTGAGGGTCATGTGACGTGGCCAGCGTCACATAACCGACAGACAGACAAGTTGAGCACCGAGTGATCAGCTCGGCGCTCAAGGCAGACCTAGGAGCAGGGAGCCTCCCAGCTAGCAAAGCCGCCCTGGGAACGAGGCCGAACACAGATCCTCGCTCCCGAAACTAAGCAGCAGGTCTGCGGCTGATGGGAGACCGAGTGCGCCTTCGGCGCCCCGTTACAGCCGGCTTTAGTGCTGCCCTAGCCTGTAAAATGGCTAGGGCAGTGCTAAAACCTGCCCATCAGAGCTGGTGACATCGCCAAATACACTGCTGGACGGAAGCCTCCACCTAGCAGTGTAAAAACTTAAACAAAGAAGCCCTTGCAATTGAGAGCATCTTAGCATGAAATTATCCAATGCTCATATCGCAGGGCCTGCCTGGGTGAAAATGTGGGTAGGTCCGGGTTCAGCTCTGAATCTGGACAACCCCTTTAATGTTCTAATAAAAATAAATATATCCCACCGATGCCACCAAATATGACTTGGACTCAGGATAGGAGCTCGAAGGGTTATCCAGATTTTAACATCAACTTCCTACTCCGCTACTTTGAGGGTTATACTTCCTACTCCGCAACAGGGTTATGCTAAATCTTCCCCCCTCAACTATCTGACATCCACATCTAAGGGGTGTTAGCTGCCACCACTTATATTAGGCGGACAGGACACCTTGACCTAGGTAACTCACGATTACCTACTCAAACCCACTATTCTCTCTAGCATTCCCAGCGTAAACACACAAATATACATAACACTTCTTCTAAGGTCAAGGAATCGTTTAGAAGACAAGAAGGCTCTTATTAGAGTATAATTTTACTAGTGCGTACCAAAATGTGGTTAGTAGCATGTAAAACTACAATAACATACAAATGCAATGCAAAAAAATAACAGTTTGAAAAAAAAATGGATGAAAGAAAAAGAAATTAATATATTACGAGATGGTCCGGTTTCCTGAGGGAATCATAAAAGTTGGCCAGATGATCAAACGAGTTGTCTCCCAAAGAAATGACAATTTGCTAAAGGAACACTCCTTAAAAAAGATCTGCAGATTCCTCCACTAGCCCCCTTCCTCTGATGCCATGGAGAGGCTAGCGTATATACTAATGGGCTTTTACAACTGGGCTTTATGAGGTCAGTTTAACAAAGGTTTTGACTCAAAAACTTTCCACTAAGATATATTTCCTTGAGGGCATCATAACGACTTCATACTACGTTTATCCAACCAGTCATGATGTTCCGCACATGTGCATATCAAACATGGAGTATTTGAGGAGTTCCTTAACTCTTTCAAGACTGGGTGATTTTCAGTTTTTTTGTCTTCATTTTTTACTTCTAGCCCTCTCCTTCATTCGCATAGCCGTATGAGGGCTTGTTTTTTGTGGGACAAGATGGCACCATTTACAGTTGTATACAATGTGGTGGGAAGCGGAGGGAAAATTCCAAATGGGGTGGAATTATAAAAAAAAAAAAACACCATTCCGCCACAGTTTTATGGGGGTTTTCTGTTTCCTGTGCGTTAAAACTGACCTGTTACTTTTATTCTCCGGGTCACTATGATTACGATATGCATAGTTTTTCTTGCATTTCAATACTGAAAATACTTTATATTTTGAAATTCGTTTTCGGTTCGGGTTGTTGTATAATGTGAATTTGCGTTATGGATTCCGTTACCACGGACCATAATGCAATTCCATGACGGAATGCATTATGGAATGCATTGAGTCCTCTCCTGCATAACGGAAACCGTACGGATCCGTTATACAGGCCATAGACTTCTATTATGATGGAATGAATAACAGAATGCCACTAAAGTCATTCCATTTTGCATTCCATCATAAAATTGCATTATGGTCCATGGTAACTGAATCCATAACGCAATTCTGCTTTTACCACTAAACGAAGCGGAAACGAATTTCTAAATATGAAATTCGCTCATCTCTAACATCATTAAACAAAGTCTCTCAAGACTTTGCGAAGTAATAACTTTGGCTCATCTCCTGCTCCGTACAGTATTACAACAAAGTTTTATGCGAATCGACTTTGGATGAAGTATCCGAAGTCGATTCGCTCATTCTGAGTTGTCTATGACTTTTGATAACTTTTTATAAAATTTGAGAGGTGAAGAGACCAAAAAACGGCAAATTGGCCATTTAGACTTTTTTTTTCTGTTTCACTGTTTGCTGTATGGGATAGATATTTGTATATTTTAATAGTACGGGTGTTTTCGCAAGTGGTGATGCCCGTGATGTAAATTTTATTATTTATGTATTTTTACTTTGGGGAAAGGGTGTGATTAGAATTTTTATATTTTTTAATATTTTGAAAAATGTTTTTTTCCTTTTATTTTTTACACTTTTTAAGGCCTCATTCACACATACGTGGATTTTCATGCGACACGTCATCCATGCACGTGGGGCGGCCTGACGTCACTCTGGAGCGCCCGGGGAGCCGCACGGACGGTAAGTACACTGCTCCCCCTCTCCCCCGCTCCCCACTACACTTTACCATGGCAAACAGGACTTTAGAGTCCCGGCAGCCATGGTAACCACTCTGAAAAAGCTAAACGTCGGATCCGGCAATGCGCCGAAACGACGTTTAGCTTAAGGCCGGATCCGGATCAATGACTTTCAATGGGCATTAATTCCGGATCCGGCCTTGCGGCAAGTGTTCAGGATTTTTGACCGGAGCAAAAAGCGCAGCATGCTGCGGTATTTTCCCCGGCCAAAAAACGTTCCGGTCCGGAACTGAAGACATCCTGATGCATCCTGAACGGATTTCTCTCCATTCAGAATGCATTAGGATAAAACTGATCAGGATTCTTCCGGCATAGAGCCCCGACGACGGAACTCTATGCCGGAAGAAAAGAACGCAAGTGTGAAAGAGCCCTTAGAGAGAGATTTAGAATGGAAAGAAGGGTTCCAGTCTCCATAAATGTAGCTCTGCCATGCTTGCTGCCACCTTCTGGTGAACCAGGTAAATTACATGAACAAGAACAGTTACAAGAATAAATAAACACAATGTACAGGACCTGGAAATAAATACATAGGATGACATGTGGTTAACCAATAAAGACAGTAGCGGGGTGCGGAAGTTGTAATACCACTCTGGGGCGTTACATATGTGGTAGTAATAAAACTGCAAAACGATACAAGCAGTAGTAATAATAATAATTGTAAAATGTGGCGTTCATAAGCCCTTCAACAAATCATTTTTATCACACAGGTTCTCAGGAGATTCAGCAAAATCTTGTGCGTGGTGAAGTATGATGTCATCACGCACCATGTGAGATTTTGCGCTGCCTCTTTGAGCTCAAATGGCTAAGTTTCTTTGTTGTTTTTTTAACTGATTAACCCTTGAAAGCCCTAATTTTTTATCTCAGATGCCGCGATCAGCAATAAACGGGGCTTCTGAGGGGTTTTAATAAAGGAGTGCAGCACAATCGCCGTTCCTCATCATTGCGCTCATTACATACAAAGAAATGCACATTGTGACCAAGTAATTCGTCACAAAGCAAATTTCTTTGTAAAATTCAGCAAAGCAGCTGAAATTAATTTCTGTAAACTTTTCTCAACACTAGTCATATGATTTAATTCATTTTTATCATATAAAAACATATTTATTTATTTTACTGACTTATATAGCACTGACATATTCCGCAGCGCTTTACAGACATTAGCATTGGACTGTCTCCAATCTGACTTCCCTATCAGTATGTCTTTGGAGTGTGGTAAGAAACTAGAGAACCCGGAGGAAACCCACACAAACGCGGGGAGAACATACAAACTCCATGCAGAGGTTGTCCTTGGTCAGATTCAAACCCAGGACCCCAGCGCTGCAAGGCACAAGTGCTAACCACCGAGCAGGGCCGTTTCTACAGCCGGGCGAGGGGTGCGACCGCACGGTGTGCGTGTCTCCAGCAAGAACAGGGGGTGCCAACAGTCGGAGAGCGGATCAGGGGAGACGAGCGCTTCCATTGTGGAAGCGCTCATCTCCATAGCCATCCTCAGGACAGCGATACAGATTGCTGTGCTCGGTGGGGCAGGGGAGGGAGAGGCGTCTTCATTCCTTGTTCCTCTGATAGGCTGCCGGCCACAAGGCCCACAGCCTATCAGAGGCTGGTGCAGGCGGTGCAATGACGTCATTGTGCCGCATCAGCCATACAGCGCAGGACACAGGCCAGAAGAGGCCTGCATCGCATCGCTGCCAGGGAGGTAAGTATAAGTGTTTTTTATTTTTATACGGGACAATACTTGTGGAACATGATTTGTGGGGGGGCATGGAGAGGCACTTGTTACTGGCACATGATTGGGGGGGGGCATGGAGAGGCACTTGTTACTGGCACATGATTGGGGGGGGCATGGAGAGGCATTTGTTACTGGCACATGATTGGGGGGCATGGAGAGGCATTTGTTACTGGCACATGATTGGGGGGGGCATGGAGAGGCATTTGTTACTGGCACATGATTGGGGGGGGCATGGAGAGGCATTTGTTACTGGCACATGATTGGGGGGGCATGGAGAGGCATTTGTTACTGGCACATGATTGGGGGGGCATGGAGAGGCACTTGTTACTGGCACATGATTGGGGGGGGCATGGGCAGGCATTTGTTACTGGCACATGATTGGGGGGTGCATGGAGAGGCATTTGTTACTGGCACATGATTGGGGGGGGCATGGAGAGGCACTTGTTACTGGCACATAATTGGGGGGGCATGGAAAGGCACTTGTTACTGGCACATGATTGGGGGGCATGGAGAGGCACTTGTTACTGGCACATGATTGGGGGGCATGGAGAGGCACTTGTTACTGCCACATGATTGGGGGGTGGGCATGGAGAGGCACTTGTTACTGGCACATGATTGGGGGGCATGGAGAGGCACTTGTTACTGCCACATGTTTGGGGGGCATGGAGAGGCACTTGTTACTGACACATGATGGGGGGGCATGGAGAGGCATTTGTCCAGAAGATGGGAGGATGATGGAAAAGTAGATTTTTTTTTTGTCAAACTGCAAAAGAGACAAAAAATGATGGTCTGGTCTGAAGATCTTAAAGGAGAAGATGAGGAAAGAGAACATCTACATCAAAGAGACGTCACTGGATGTAAGAGATATGTGGCGCTGTATAGCAGGTACAGCAAAATTCAGTGTGGGGGGAGGGGGGACTTAGAGAATTGGGCCATATTCATTGGGGCTTGGGCGGCGGGCCCTGGATCTTTTTCGACCCTAGCAACGCCTCTGACCTCCACCCATTCCACTATGCCTCGCCCATGGGCGCCGTGACTGGCATCTCAACAGCAGCAGCAGAAAGTGATGTCACGTTGTAGGTGGTTGATAGACCGGAAGGCTTAACGGCTACTTCCTGCCAAGCTAAACCTGTCTGCAAAGATCGGCCATGATGAGAAGGTCAAAATAGCAGATCTGTGTGATGTCATCGTGTGCTGGGAGGGCTGTTACTGGAAATGCAGTGGTAGATTAAAAGGAAGATATTACTGATAGCAGCCAAAGGCTGTGTATGATACCGCCGGCTGAACCGCTGTATCTGAGCTTATCCTGTGTAATACTGATACATGATAAATGCAACTTACTGAAGTGAGACAACCCCTTTAAGGGAGGGGGAGGGGTGCTTTTTTAATGTTCGCCCTGTTGGTAAAATTCCCTAGAAACGGCCCTGCCACCGAGCCACCCTGCTGGTAGGACTCATAGAGAAAGCCCGGGTCCTGCTTCCCCCGCCCGCGGCTGTCTGCCCTCCCGGTATACAGAAAGCTCCCCACCACCCTGTGTAGGTCGGGGAAGGAGGACTCTCCGGGTTTCTCTAGGAGTCCGGCAGTATTTAAACCACTTATATCATGAAAAGTCAGAATGAAATCATAGAAAGCGATATATCCCTAAGTTCATCTGATCCCCATCTGTTACATGTTGTCCTCAGATTTAGTTGCAAATTAGTGCGGTAAAATACCTCCTGGATAACAAAGTGGATAGCCAGTGCCCGAGGGGAATCTATTTACAGCAGCCTGTGCCTGGTGATGAGATTTAACCTCTTAGTGACCACTGAACACATATACAGTATACATCAGAAAAAAAGGGTACTTTCACACTAGCGTTATTGTTTTCCAGCACAGGAGCTCAATACCGGAAAAGAACTGATCACTTTTATCCTAATGCATTCTGAATGGAGAGCATCCGTTCAGTCCCTCTTCCGTTTTTTGGACGGAGAAAATAGCGCAACATGCTGCAGTTTTCTCTCCGGCCAAAAATACTGATCACTTGCGGGAATGCCGGATCCGGCATTAATTTACATTGAACTGTATTAGGGCCGGATCTGGCATTAAATGTTCCGGTAGACCTTTAAAAATGCAAAAAAAATTAATACCGGATCCGTTTTTCCGGATGACACCGGAGAGACGGATGCGGTATTTCAATGCATTTGTCAGACGGATCCTCATCCAGATCCGTCTGACAAAGGCCATCAGTTTGCGTCCTTATTGACGGATCCAGCAGGCAGTTCCGGCAACGGAACTGCCTGCTGGAATCCTCTGCCGCAAGTGTGAAAGTACCCAAAGGGCTCATGCACACGAACATGTGCCGGCCGTTTCCGTGTGGTTTCCGCAGACGGATCCAGACCCGATCAACTTGAAAGGATCAGTGATCTGTCTGCACCGCAAAAAAATAGAACATGTTCTATTTTTTAGCAGTGCGGAGGCATGGAGAGAATCTCCACGGAAGCGATCCGTAGTGAATGGGTCTGCATCCATGCACAAATGGCCGGGGCCAGTATATTGCGGACCCGCTGCAGCAGACACCCGGTGGCTATGGCTCCTGATCCACCATCGTCAAATACAATACACGGGCGCAAATGAATGGGTCCGCAAATCCGGAGATGCGGAATGGTGCGGAACGGAAGCATGGAACGGAACCCTACGGAAGCACTACGGAGTGCTTCTGTGGGGTTTCATCCCGTACTTCCGTTCCACAAAAAGATAGAACATGTCCTATCTTTTTGCGGAACGGGCGGATCGCGGACGCATTAAAGCGAATGAGTCTGCGATCTGCTGCAGATGCACACGGTCGGTGTTCGTGCATTACGGCCCGCAATTTGTGGGCCGCAGCACGGCCACGGGGCGTACACGTTCGTGTGCAGGAGGCCTAATGTTGCTAATGAGCATGTAATGATTGGGATTGAACGTTCTCATTCCCAACTAGTGCCCGCGCGATGACTGCCCCGTGTAAAAAGGTTCCAGATTAGGGCCCTTCATGTCCATATGATCGAAAGCAGTGGCTTTGGGCCAATTCTGGCCATGGACCTTGGACACTGCCCAAATGCTGAAATCATTAGTTCACTCTTTGTCATCCGATAATGTATTTCTGGTCATCTGGAACCATTCAAGTCACATGACAAATTATAGGAATTTTACTGTACCACTATCATTACAATAAATTCAAAGGATATTTGAGTTGCTAGCAAATCAGATCACATGGTCCAATCACATGGTCCATCACCACCGTGATGGATCATGTGATTGGACCATGTGATATGACGTCACCACAGGTCCTTTAGCCAGCAGCTCATGATTAAAGAAGTAAGAAGAGACCGGCAGCTACGCGATCAAGAGGAGAAGGTGAGTTAATTATTTTTTAACCCTCAATTGACCACCTTCTAAGCATTCTGTATTAAAGATTGCTATTATTTTCCTTTATTACCATGTTATAAGGGAAAATAATACAGTGAATAGACTGTCATCTTAGCAACCATGCGTGAAAATCGCACCGCATCCGCACTTGCTTGCGATTTTCACTCAGCCCCATTCACTTCTATGGGGCCTGCGTTGCGCGATAAACGCACAATATAGAGCAGGCTGCGATTTTCACGCAACTCATAAGTGATGCGTGAAAATCACCGCTCATGTGCACAGCCCCATAGAAATGAATGGGTCCAGATTCAGTGCGGGTGCAATGCGTTCACCTCCCGCATCGCACCCGCGTGGAAATCTCGCCCGTGTGAACTCAGCCTAAGGCCCCTTTCACTCGAGCGTGACGGATTGGCTCAGTAAAACTCGCACCATTTTGCAAGCAAGTTCACTCAGTTTTGTCTGCGATTGCGTTCAGTTGTTCAGTTTTTTTTGCACGAGTGCAATGCGTTTTGATGCGTTTTTCACGCGCGTGATAAAAAACGGAAGGTTTACAAACAACATCTCTTAGCAACCATCCGTGAAAATCACTTGCTTGCCGATGCAATGCGCTTTTCACGCAGCCCTATTCACTTCTGTGTGAAAACTGCAGAATATAGAACATGATGGGATTTTCACGCAACGCAGAAGTGATGCGTGAAAAACAACGCTCATGTGCACAGCCCCCTTGAAATGAATAGGTCTGGATTCAGTGCGGGTGATATGCGTTCACGTCACACATTGCACCCGCGCGGGAAAACTCGCTCGTGTGAAAGGGGCGAGATTTGTGTCATCTCAGGCACTTAGCTCATACTGTACTACGTTGCATTTTTTCGGAGTGGAAAAAACCGCACGTATTCTGCAATGTGTGCAGGTGGCCTAAAGGCAACGTCCTGTACGACTTACAGCCTGCCCCCCACAGTGTTGGTTTTCTGCGTCTGTCGCAGTCGGGTCATATCGCACTGCGACCCCATTGACATCAGTAGACACATGTGGCCCTGTAGCCTCAATCTGCAGGTTTCACGTAGCCGCGAGGCTTCCTCCTTCCCGCTGCTGTTTTGCAGCTTTGTCTAAAAAAAAGCCCAAAATCCTGGAAATGATGCAAGACTGTAATCTCTGCAGAAACCTGCGCTCTGGGGCAGCCCTCATTTACCAGGCACCATGGCGAGATAGAAGGCTTATGTTCCCAGCAGCCGAAACAACAAAAGTTGCCTAATAATCCTATTTACGAAGAAGTATAATTCGGTCACGTACAACGCTACAGCGTCAGGTCGCTGCCCCACATCGTCGTGATATCATAGGCAGATTGAAAAAAAAAACTAAAACATTTTCCTTTGAGGCGAGGGAGTTTCCTTTCATCATGGCGTTCCTATTATGCAAATCCTATGAGCCCTCCCCGGGGGTGTCTTATCTAGATGGGGGATTTTCTCTGACTCCTGAGATCACTTTTCATTTTGTCACTGTGGAGGGAAGACCTTGCTCGCTGTGTCTCTATGCTCTGGGGGGCGCTGTAAGGGTTAAATTCTCCTGTTTCGCTCTCATCATTTCCTGAAAGGGCACTGCCTGCTTCTCGAGAAGAAAAACTTCCTGCCTGGACTTTCCAGCATTGAGCTGCAGCCCAGACTCACTACAGACCATGGGAACGGTGGACGTGGTCAGTCCTGGACCGAGAAAGGACCGAAAGTGACTTCTGTTGTCCTAGCTATGCTGGCCCACCTGGAGTGTAAAGGTAAGCGGCGGTCCGGGGACAGTCAGACGTGGACTGTGTGCTAAGGGGACATACGTAGGGCGCATCGCAGCTGTCACACTGATCCATTAGGGCTCCTGCACACCAACGTGTTTTCTTTCCGTTTCCGTGCTTTTTGTGTGCTGTCCGCATCCGTTGCTCCGTTCCGTGGCCCCGCAAAAATGATTCCTGTCCTATTCTTGTCCGTTTTGCGGACAGGAATAGGCATTTCTATAAAGGGCCGTCCGTTCCGTTCTGAAAATTGCGGAAGGCACACGGGCAGCGTCTGTGTTTTGCGGATCCGCAAAACACGGCACCGGTCGTGTGAACAAGCCCTTAGATTGTAAGCTCTGAGGGTGAAGGATCCGCTCTGGCGGGCAACGTCCACTCCGCTTTTGGTTTCTCAGTGGTTATCAGGTTTTTTTGTGTGCTGCATGTCAGGTTGTGGCTAGACATCAGCTCCTGCAGCACGCCACCTGCACGCGGGTATCTGTGCGGATTTCTGTGCATTTCCGCGTGAAAATCCACACCTTGCTGTTTTTTTGTGCATTGCAAAGGGTATGTATTTTGAAAATGCGTCTACAAAACTCAGCGCGGAATCTGCTTGTTTTTTCCAGCACATTTTTCATGCAGTTTTTTACGTCGATTTGATGCAGTTTTTCAACACGTGTTTTTGCTTCGGTACAAAACTGCATTATCAACTTATGGTTTTTAGCCCAAAAATTTACATAGAACATGCAAAAAAATTTAACTTGTCCTATTATTGTCCAGCATTGCCAGCTGTTGTGAAACTACAACTCCCAGCATGCTCCATTCACTTAATATGGTAGTTTTTGAGAACAGCTGAGCCAGTGGGCATTCTGGGAGTTGTAGTCTCACAACATCTGTAGTGCCAGAGGCCGCTAACCCCTGCCATATAAATAAGGGTCTTTTTAGTGCTGTCATGATGTGGGTGTGCACGCTGGTGATAGGTTGGAGTTTGTGGGGGCGTGCATGGCGTCAGATAAGCATGCAACAACCCAAAAGGACAACACAACATTTTCTATTTGCTGTGAGAGTGATAAACCCAGTGTAGGAGGCCATGCTGGGCCTTGCAGTTCCACAACCTGTAGGACCATGTAACCCATTCTACCATGGCTGTGACAGACCCCCCTCACTGTGTGCATCCCTGCTGCTTGTTTGTGCCCCTCTCCTCATTTTTGCCCCTGGAGAGCACCTGCTGGTAAGGCTTAGGCGACATTTTCTGCAAGGAATTTTTTATTCCCCTAAAGTGAGGAAAATTGGCTTCTACCTCACAGGGTTTTTTTTTCTCTTCCTCTGGATCAACTTGCAGGATAACAGGCCGAACTGGATGGACAAATGTCTTTTTTCGGCCTTATGTACTATGTTACTATGTTACTAACTTGTTGCATGACATGTCGTCATGTGCCCCTAAGGGCTCATGCACGCAAACTTATTTTTTGTCCGTGTCCGTTCCGTTTTTTTTTTGCATAACGGACAGGCGCACATGAGATCCTTTCCACTTTTTTAATTTTTTTTTGCGGCCCCATTAAAATGAATGGTTCCACATATGGAAAAGGAAATGATCTCATGTGCGCCTGTCCGTTTGGATCAGAATTTGATCACGTCCATTGTAACCATGCCAAATGGACAAGAATAGGACAAGCTCTATATTTTTGAGGGACCACAGGACGGACATATGGATGTGGGTAGCAAATGGTCTGCTGTCCGCATCTTTTGCAGCCTTATTGAATACGCATACGATCCGTAAATAATGAGGATCAGATCTGGACCAAACATACGGTGGTGTGAATGGGGCCTCTCGCATCCAGCTTTGTTTTTGTGGAATAAACTGCAACATTGTTTCAAACTAAACTTGGTTGTGACTGATTGTAGCTGTCGTAGTGAGCAGCCATGTCACAGGGGAGGTGAGTACACCTCGGGGGGGGGTGTATCTGTCGTAGTGAGCAGCCATGTCACAGGGGAGGTGAGTACACCTCGGGGGGGTGTAGCTGTCGTAGTGAGCAGCCATGTCACAGAGGAGGTGAGTACACCTCGGGGGGGTGTAGCTGTCGTAGTGAGCAGCCATGTCACAGGGGAGGTGAGTACACCTCGGGGGGGTGTAGCTGTCGTAGTGAGCAGCCATGTCACAGCGGAGGTGAGTACACCTCGGGGGGGTGTATCTGTCGTAGTGAGCAGCCATGTCACAGGGGAGGTGAGTACACCTCGGGGGGGTGTAGCTGTCGTAGTGAGCAGCCATGTCACAGGGGAGGTGAGTACACCTCGGGGGGGTGAAGCTGTCGTAGTGAGCAGCCATGTGATAGGGGAGGTGAGTACACCTCGGGGGGGGGGGGGGGGTAGCTGTCGTAGTGAGCAGCCATGTCACAGGGGAGGTGAGTACACCTCGGGGGGGGGGGGGGGGGATCTGTCGTAGTGAGCAGCCATGTCACAGGGGAGGTGAGTACACCTCGGGTGGGTGAAGCTGTCGTAGTGAGCAGCCATGTGACAGGGGAGGTGAGTACACCTCGGGGGGGTGTAGCTGTCGTAGTGAGCAGCCATGTCACAGGGGAGGTGAGTACACCTCGGGGGGATGTAGCTGTCGTAGTGAGCAGCCATGTGACAGGGGAGGTGAGTACACCTGGGGGGGGGGATCTGTCGTAGTGAGCAGCCATGTCACAGGGGAGGTGAGTACACCTCGGGGGGGGTGTAGCTGTCGTAGTGAACAGCCATGTGACAGGGGAGGTGAGTACACCTCGGGGGGTGGGGGTGTAGCTGTCGTAGTGAGCAGCCATGTCACAGGGGAGGGGAGTACACCTCGGGGGGGTGTAGCTGTCGTAGTGAGCAGCCATGTCACAGAGGAGGTGAGTACACCTCGGGGGGGTGTAGCTGTCGTAGTGAGCAGCCATGTCACAGGGGAGGGGAGTACACCTCGGGGGGGGTGTAGCTGTCGTAGTGAGCAGTCATGTCACAGAGGAGGGGAGTACACCTCGGGGGGGTGTAGCTGTCGTAGTGAGCAGCCATGTCACAGAGGAGGTGAGTACACCTCGGGGGGGTGTAGCTGTCGTAGTGAGCAGCCATGTCACAGGGGAGGGGAGTACACCTCGGGGGGGTGTAGCTGTCGTAGTGAGCAGCCATGTCACAGAGGAGGTAAGTACACCTCGGGGGGGTGTAGCTGTCGTAGTGAGCAGCCATGTCACAGAGGAGGTGAGTACACCTCGGGGGGGTGTAGCTGTCGTAGTGAGCAGCCATGTCACAGGGGAGGGGAGTACACCTCGGGGGGGGGTAACCCACTGAACTCTCGAGAGGTTGATTTCCTAGGAAACCTCATCCACCCTCTTGGCACTGCTACCTAGCGTTCTATTCCGGGCTGTCCTCATCGTGGTGCCTGTATTATGTCGTTTGTAGCCGATATCACGTTTCTCTAATACGTTTCGCCTTGAAGTCTAATTCCATTTGGCTTCTGTGTCCTAGAGCGTCCCCCATTCAGGAACTGAATGTGGCTGCATTTTTGAGATTCTTGGCAGGCATTGTCTTTCAGAGGAGGCATGGGTGAATCACATGTAATCTGTCCTGCTGTCTGCTACCTGGACAATAATATCAACAGAACAAATACATTCCACCGATGCAGCGTCACCCGAAGCGGTCATGTCCTCAGACCACGGTGATGCACAGGTGTGAACGGGGGCAGAGGAGACGAGCCGCATTTTACTTTGCTGTTGATTTGCATTATTCTATTAGAAAGAAGACTAATACAGGAAAGAGGTAACTTGTGACTGACCCGGTGCCCGGCGAGGGAATAACCAGACTTGTTTTTTTCCCTTCATATTGGGACTTTCCCTCTCGACCATCAGATAAATAATTTGTCTTCCTGCAGTAAGAACATGGACCTAGGTTGTAATATTTGACCAAAAAGACTCTTGCCAGAGGTTTCCAGACCTTGAGATCAGAACATTTCACTCTAGTGGATTTTAGATCAAAGGGCATCTGTCAGCAGTTTTGTAGCTATGACACTGGCTGACCTGTTACATGTGCACTTGGCAGCTGAAGGCATCTGTGTTGGTCCCATGTTCATATGTGCCCACATTGCTGAGCCTCTAGGAGCAACGGGACGTTACTGTTAGGCCCCGACTGTGGGGCAGCCGCATGCGGATCGCGGACCCATTCACTTGAATGGGGCCCACGATCCGTCCGTTCCGCAAAAAGATAGAACAAGTTGTATTTTTTGGCGGAACTGAACCCCACAGAAGCACTCTGTAGTGCTTCCGTGGGGTTCCGTTCCATGCTTCTATTCCGTTCCGCATCTCCGGATTTGCGTACCCATTTAAGTGAATGCAGAATGCACACGGCTCGTGACCCGTGTATTGTGGAACCGCCGTATGCGGTCCGCAGCACGGGCACGGAGCCAGCAGCTTACTCCCCATTGAGATGAGAAGACATGCACACTTGGCTGAACTGATGCGTGGGTAGGGAGAGTAGCTGTCGGTCGTACAAACATTTGGCTGCCCCATTACCAACATGGCTTCAAACTTGGCTGGAGCTGCAGGACTATCTGACTATCTTCTGTGTTTGGGGGCCTCCCTGGAGGACTGGACATGTTGAATTTCAATGCCCAATCATTTTTTTTCTTAGTGTAGATAAGCCTCAGCCGACGTTTTGGGCAGCAGCTTACCCCCCTCTCCCCTTTGAGAATACATGCACGTGCATTGCACGCTCGGCTGAACTGATCCTTTCTCACACTGGTTTACCTAACGCAATAAGTAGAAGTCAACATGTTTACTTAGAAAGTGGTTAGAACGTATGACTGCGTTTACCGGTAGACCTCCGAACAGGCAGCCACAGACCACTCACTGACCTACTTTTCATTTTCAAGTAAGGACACAGTGTATGTCAGGACAAGTAATCCTATTAACTCTTTATATGCTAACATGACCCATAGTACTATTTAAAGTCACATGTTAATAATCTAGTTACTTCAATACCCTGGCACTATACAAAGGGTCACACTGGCAATATATTATGCTTGCGACTGAGCTGCAAATAGGCCATGGGACCAATCAAGGTGATGTCAGTGGCCTAGGAAGAGGCCGCGGCGCTGACCGGAGTGCCATGCCCCCTTCAATCAGCTGATCGGCGGGGGGGTTGGGAGTAAGAACCCCCACTAATCAGGTATTGATGACCTAACGTGAGAAGAGGCCATCAATACTGAACTCCCTGAAGTCCCCTTCAATTGCTGGGGAAATTATAACTACATACCGTATATTTTAATACAAGTATCCTAAAGGAATTTTTCCATCCACTCAGCTAAATGCCGGGAAACATTGGATAGAAACAGCTTTGGACTTGTTTTGCCTTATTTGGTTTTGGAAAATGTTTTTCTTCTTACAGTAAGTCACATTATGTTTGCCCAGAAAATATCTTGATGTCTCTTCCAGGGGTGAAGTAATCTTTGCTCATTCTGATATTTTTAGATTGCACTGGGAACATGATTTGGAAGATTTCAGATTACGCAGTTGCATAAAGTAGTATCATAAAATTCCATGGTCTATATCCGGTGACTCTATGGATCTTGTGAAACTACTACTCCCAGCAGTAGCTTATCTAGAATGGACTGGGCCCCATAGCAAATTTTTGAACAGAACTCCTATCCTTCAATCCGCTTAATGCAGACGTCAGACCAGACAAAAAAATACTCACCTCTCCTCTCCTCCTCCGGGCATCTCGGCTCTTCGTGCAGCACTGCATCTAGCTACGCACTATACTGTGACCTGATGTCGCACAAGGTCAGGTCAGTGTGTTCCCACACTGCATTCTGTCCTGAAGCTGTGTGCTGCCAGGACTTAGTGCAGTGCAGGCGCCCAGAGAAGAAGAACGGGGAGCGGTGAGTAAAACCATTGCTAGAAACTCACCGCTCCCTGTGACTGGAAAATAAATCCATTTGTCCTGAAACTGCTTCCCCTGTTTCCACCCCTGACTCCCAGCATGAGTTAGATAGGCTGTACCTGTTGGGTCATGCTGGGAGAAGAGGTTTCACCACAGAAGTGCTGCGGTTTGCAGACCACCATATTCAATGAACCTGTATTGAAGTAATATTTTGGTTTTACCTCTGAAGATAGCACAAGGGTTTCATTGTATGTTGGTTCTAGAAATGTAAATCAGAGAGGAAACAGAGAAAAAGGAACAAGAAGCAAGGTCTCATTCTCGTAAATCCTACAATGGTTATTGTTTGTGACATACTGTCCATAGTGGCGCATCCCCCCAGGGCACTTCCTATGCCATCCCAGGTGTAGGAAATGCCAAGTGGTATGTTGCGGCCTAAATTGTCTCTTTATGTGTGTCACCGTGCTCCTTCCTGGAAACGGCTGGATCCCAGGCTTTGGCTCCGAAGCAATAAACAAGGGGAATAATTGAGGGATTTGAAGAAATAACTTAAGTCCAGACCTTGAGATGAAGTTCAATGGCAGCTTTACTTGAATAAACGTTTCTCCAAACAGTTTCAGGCTTTGTCTTGGTTCCAGCAGGCTTTAGCATTAAACTGGCAGGCAAACTCAACTCTGCTATATCTGTTTCTCTCTGACTCTGCTGTACTGACAAGCTAACTTGGTGTCCTTGTTTTATCTTGATGCTGCACTTCTTTCTTGTAGTCGGACTTATTTTCAGCCAAAAAGTAGGTTAGAATCCTGGCAGCTCCAACATGGAGTCTCAACCAGAATAAACTAGAACCGCCCCACCTCATTCCGGTAGAAAGCAGGACTGGCCCATTTCTGCCCAAAGGGGGGAGAATGGAATGGTAAGTTCCATTCTCTCTAAGGATAGCTCTGCCATTTACGCTGCCACTTGCTGGTGAACCAGGCACATTACATGTAATAAACAGTTAAATAACAAGATTATAAATGCACATTGTGGAGGACCTGGAAAGACATACATAAGTTGACATTATATTAGCCCTCTAGATATAGTAGCAGGGTAGAGTTGTGGTAACACCACTCTGTGGTGTTACATTGGGCAGGGCAAGGTCTGTAAGACACATTTGTCCACTGCCTCTGGTGCCCTTGGGTGCCTTGTGTTACCCATCTATTTGAAGTATGACAGCTGTCGAAAGATATTTCAGGTTATTACATAACGTGAAGTGAAGCCTAAAGATATGCATGGATTGTTTTTTATGTGGTTGTTCAGAAGCCTCCAGAGATTGGTGTGAAGAGTGTCCTACTAAACAGGGGCGTAGCTTTAGGTGTACAGAGGTAGAAATCACACACTGGTACTGGTGCCAGAGAAGGACCAAAGGCTCCTCTGCCCCATAAGAAGACACTAGTAATACAAATAACCCATGGTGGGCACTGTTCCCGGGTGGCCGGGTTCCCGCTCCTGTGCAGACTCCCTGAGTTCCACTTTGGGGAATCTGGCACATTTATGGATGTGCCATAAATGTCCAATACGTGCGGGTCCCACCTCAGAGACCTGGTTCTATCTCCAAAACAGAGTCCTGTCGCGCAAAGGCAGGAATAGAGAGGTGGCCACACTATAGCTGGAGAAGGAGAGTAACCACTGGACCTCGGTTACAAAATATTAATGTCTTCACTGCCTTGCACCATATTAACCCGTTACTGCCCTAGACCACCAGGGATTCGTATAATAAAGCCTTCACTGTCCTCCACTAGGGAACCTAAAATTAACCTTTCACTGCCCTTGACCATTAGGGATCCTGATATTACCCCATTCACTGCCCTAGATAACCTGGGATCCAGACATTAACCCGTTACTGCCCTTGAACACCAAGGATCCTGAAATTAACTCTTCATTGCCCTCCACTAGGGAACCTAAAATTAACCCATTCAATGCCCTAAACCACCAGGAATCCCGACATTTCTTGATTTCACATTATTCAGATGCTACCTACAAGTCTCAACAGATATCATATATTTTAGTTGCATTTTTTTCAACCTGCACCTGGATTAAATAAAAATGTAGTTGATTTTTTTTAACATAAATATGGCATAAAATGCACCTTACTGATATAAATCGTTTTTATTTTTAGGTATTGCTCTGGAAAGCAGTGCCACAATGGATTTCATGAGCACCATGAGCGACCAGAAGGAGGAAGCTGAGTTGCTTCTCAGTTATTTGAATGTTACGGATTTGGTAACAATAATGGAAAACCTCTACCGAGAGGGGGAAGTATGTGCAGAGGGGAAGAACACGGTCATACGTGGTCAAGACGCTTACAACAATGAGGAGAGGACGGACTCTCTGTTTCTCAGTGGGCAAGAAACTTCTCTCCTATCATCAGTCAAATACGGAAGTACCAAGGAGTTACTCAGCTTTACCAATCAAGTGTCAGATGCAACTAAACATTTACACAAATGCTTACAACAGGAGTGTGGAATTATATTAAACAAGGTAAGAAGACAAATACACATTAAAACTTGTAGACACTGCAAGTCAGAGCCATGTGAACCCCTATTCACATATCCTTGAGGGTTCCAGAAAGATACCAAGCAACATTCTGGCATGTCCAAATGACCTATCCAAGCACTTAAAATTTGGAGAGCACGTATATGCTCTGCACACATAGATCCAGGGTATTTAATGCAACCAAACACCACAGCTCTAGAAGATGGATATATTAAATACATCAAAGTTGTGAAGATTGAAAGCAGCAGGGCTTGAAAGTGTAAAGCCAAGCTATGAGCATGTACGTTCCTTCACCTCAACTCTATACTCAACCGGTAAACCTCAAGAGCAGATTCATATATGTTTAATGTACATTCATTTTTTTCTCCCTGTATTCCACATGACTATGAAAATTGTAGATTCACACTGAAGGCATCAAAACTATGAATTAACACATGTGGAATTATATACATATCAAACAAGTGTGAAACAACTGAAAATATGTCATATTCTAGGTTCTTCAAAGTAGCCACCTTTTGCTTTGATTACTGCTTTGCACACTCTTGGCATTCTCTTGATGAGCTTCAAGAGGTAGTCCCCTGACGGATTCGTCTTCAAAATGCGTTCACTGTTACTATGGCAGCCAGGACGCTATTAAAGTCCTGGTTGCGATAGTAGTAGTGGGGAGCGGGGGAGCAGTATACTTACCGTCCGTGCGGCTCCCGGGGCGCTCCAGAATGACGTCAGAGCGCCCCATGCGCATGGATGACGTGATCCATGCGATCACGTCATCCATGCGCGTGGGGCGCCCTGACATCACTCTGAAGCGCCCCGGGAGCCGCACGGACGGTAAGTATACTGCTCCCCCGCTCCCCACTACACTTTACCATGGCAAACAGGACTTTAGTGTCCTGGTAGCCATGGTAACCATTCAGAAAAAGCTAAACGTCGGATCCGGTAATGCGCCGAAACGACGTTTAGCTTAAGGCCGGATCAGGATCATTGCTTTTCAATGGGCATTAATTCCGGATCCGGCCTTGCGGCAAGTGTTCAGGATTTTTGGCCGGAGCAAAAAGCGCAGCATGCTGCAGTATTTTCTCCGGCCAAAAAACGTTCCGGTCCGGAACTGAAGACATCCTGATGCATCCTGAACGGATTTCTCTCCATTCAGAATGCATTAGGATAAAACTGATCAGGATTCTTCCGGCATAGAGCCCCGACGACGGAACTCTATGCCGGAACAGAACAACGCAAGTGTGAAAGAGCCCTTAGGTATGTCAGGAAATACACTCAATGTATGACAAAAAACAATGTGATGTCAATACTGCTTATAAGGGATTGCCCGCTTTGAACAATCCTTTTTGGTTAGAAGATTCCTCCAGGATGTTCTGCTGCTGGGATCCCCCAGAAATCAGCTGTAATCTGTGGGAGAACCAAGCAATAAGTGTTTATTATGTCTGCAGCACCTCCGCAGGGGAAATGAAGCATTACACATTGCTTTTTGAAATCAGTGACTGTATGAACGTTCTGGATCTCCCACTGTAAGAGATGCTTTATAACAGGAATGCTCAACCTGCGGCCCTCCAGCTGTTGTAAAACAACAACTCCCAGCATGCCCTGCTGTAGCTGATAGCTGTAGGCTGTTCAGGCATGCTGGGAGTTGTAGTTTTGCAACAGCTGGAGGGCCGCAGGTTGAGCATGCCTGCTTTATAAAGACACCCTGGTTAATCTTTGAGGGTCCTTATTGGAAGGCCATCCTCTATTAACCCAAAATGTCTTTATTAAGGACAGTGAAACGTTTCTTTGAGATTACCTACTAAAATTGTGTTGAAAAATGGTAAGGCAGTGTTTTCCAACCAGTGTGCCTCCAGCTGTTGCAAAACTACAACTCCCAGCATGCCCGGACAGCCTTTGGCTGTGCGGGCATGCTGGGAGTTGTAGTTTTGCAACAGCTGGAGGAACACTGGTTGTGAAACACTGTTCTAAGGCTACTTTCACACCTGCGTTTAGGTCGGATCCGTCTGGTATGTGCCCAGACGGATCCGCACCTATAATGAAAACGCTTAGATCCGTTCAGAACGGATCCGTTTGCATTACCATGAACAAAAAAAAAAAAAAAAAAAAACTTTTTTTTTTTTTGTTCATGATAATGCAAACGGATCCGTTTTGACTTTACATTGAAAGTCAATGGGAGACGGATCCGTTTGAAAATTGAGCCATATGGTGTCATCTTCAAACGGATCCGTCCCCATTGACTTACATTGTAAGTCTGGACGGATCCGTTTGCCTCCGCACGGCCAGGCGGACACCTGAACGCTGCAAGCTGCGTTCAGGTGTCCGCCTGCTGAGCGGAGCGGAGGACAAACGGAGCCAGACTGATGCATTCTGAGCGGATCCGCATCTATTCAGAATGCATTAGGGCTGGACGGATCCGTTCGGGGCCACTTGTGAGCCCCTTCAAACGGAACTCACAAGCGGAGCCCCGAATGCTAGTGTGAAAGTAGCCTAAGGGGTGGACTTCTTAAAGAAGATGACCACTATGTGTAGTATATGGTAGAACTGCAATCTGGTCTGGATAATGGGCTGGTCTTCTCTTAGAGGTGGTCTTGTGGAGAGGGCTCACTGTTGTGGGTACTGATGTGAATTAAAGTAAAGTGAACCACTGTTTTTGGGTAGCACTTGCTAATAATGTAGATCATATACACCTATATTTTTTTTCTTTTTGCTTGTTTTGATGCTGGCAGCAGGCAAATGTTGATATCTAGAAGGGTTCATCAGCAAGCACTAGGTGGAATCTTAAATGCAGAGTTTAAGGGGTTTTCTGGGACTTTCTGGGTCATCAATATCTGATCAGAGGGGGTCTGACCCCAGGCACTCCCATCGACCAGCTGTTGGAAGAGGTCGCAGCGCTCTCCTGCTGTGGTGTTTTTCTCATCCTGTGACATAATGTCTATTGATCACATGAATGTGATTGAGCTGCAATACCGAGCACAACCACTATGCCATGTATGGCACTGTGCTTGGTATAGGAGCGCTCTGACCCCTTCAAATAGCTAATTGTTGGGGGTGCTGGGAGTTAGCGATCAGATATCGATGACCTATTCTGAGGATAAGTTGTCTGTTTTTAAGTCCCAGGAAACTACTTTAAAGGATAACTGTTATTTTTTTGTTTGTTTTTTAAGTATTGGATTGTGGTGGTTAAAGGGTTTCTATCACTTTGTTTCACCTATTTAGCTTTCAGACACTAGCGATCCGCTAGTGTCTGCTTTATCTAACCATCCTAATATAAGAGCTTATTGTCCTGCCGTTTAGCTAAAAAAATAACTTATATAGATATGCAAATGAGCCTCTAGGTGCTATGGGGGCGTGATTAGCACCTAGAGGCTCCGTCTACCTTAACAAACTGCCGCCGCCCAGCGCGTCCCTCCAGCCCGCCCATCTCCAGCTGAAGCGATCCTCTCCGTGCGCGTCTCTGTTCTGCGCATGCGCAGTGAATGTCTGATCGCTTCCCTGCTCAGACATCTCCACTGCGCCTGTTCCTCGGAGCACTATGACGTCATCGGCGCAGGCGCAGTGGAGATGTCTGAGCAGGGAAGCGATCAGACATTCACTGCGCATGCGCAGAACAGAGACGCGCACGGAGAGGATCGCTTCAGCTGGAGATGGGCGGGCTGGAGGGACGCGCTGGGCGGCGGCAGTTTGTTAAGGTAGACGGAGCCTCTAGGTGCTAATCACGCCCCCATAGCACCTAGAGGCTCATTTGCATATCTATATAAGTTATTTTTTTAGCTAAACGGCAGGACAATAAGCTCTTATATTAGGATGGTTAGATAAAGCAGACACTAGCGGATCGCTAGTGTCTGAAAGCTAAATAGGTGAAACAAAGTGATAGAAACCCTTTAATATCTCCTTGGTGGCCCTATTTCAACTTTTCACTGTGTATTCAATTACCCCTTAATTCCACATTTTTGTTCCCTGTACTGCCTGCTTTTACCTGTGTTTAAAATAGGGTTGCTAGGCATGGTCCGTCTATCTGTTGAAGGACGGAGCACGCAGCGTGCAAGGTCAGATTAGAGACAGCCAGGGACTGTAAATAAATGATTAAAGCCAGGTCCTCCCCAGCAGCTGATAACAGTGCCTGGGCTGTGTGCACTTCTCCCTGTCCCTGCGCTTGGCAGACGCTCCCTCACTCAGCAGAGCTGGAGAATGCAGAGTTGGAGCAGCGCAGACCAGGGAAGGGAGATCTGCCATCTGCTCAGTGTATAAATGAAAGCAACATGTGGTAAGAGGACCCCTTTGTGCTGCAGGAGATTAACCCTTTAGGGGGAGGGCTCTGGTTACTGACACTTTTGGGGGGCTATTGTTACTGGCTAGTGAGGGCAGGCGGGATTAGCCTCAGGGTGAGGGCAGTGGCGGCCATCTTAACTGAATAGTGAGATTGCAGTTTTATGCAGACTGGTTGCTAAGGGCTGAATCTTATTAAATATGGGGTAAGTCAGTCAAATAGTAACGGATTCTGGAATATCATGTTATTAGTAACTACATATATGGAAATTGAAATTGGGGTCTAAATGTGACAGTTATCCTTTAACTATTCTACCTTTGGTTTCATGGTCACTTCTGACTGTTCTCTTTGGCACCACCAAGGAGCTATGTCTGTATGAAACCATTCTCTATACAGAGCTTGTTGATATTTTGATGCTATAAGTCATTGGTTATGTAATTAATTACCGTACCTATTGAGGAAGGCGTTTCGTGACGTGACTGTACAAATGGAGAAACTACTGCACCTTGTGTCATGGTTACTATGATGTATGTGCCCGGTGGAAGTCTCCCTACACGTGTATTCTTTGGTTTTGCTACTGGCTGAATCCTAAATCCACCACACCTCACAGCAGCATTCCTGCAGGATGGGTCACGGAGCTTGACGTCCTCTGTATACTGCTGGCACTTTATCCTGTGGGTGGCAGGAACGGGCCGGAAACACAGTGGCAGAAAAGCTTGTTTGTCTCCATTATGACGAGACATAGACATTTGTGGCATATCTGCAACCCACCGCTGGGACTCTCACAGCAAAGAAGAACGGGGGGTCCCCAGACTGGCTGCATCCAGGCTCTGAACGGCAGGGTGGGCGAGCAGGCTTGGTCGTTCCCGTACTGTACCTCCCATATACTTGAGAGTGCAGAGTTCCAGATCTCCAATCAATTGGTTGCTGGATTTGTCCACGGCCAGTCGCCTCATCTGGTGCAGTAAGGTTCAGATGATCCTCCTTTTCCCAATTCTGGAAACTACTAGACATTTAAATCCACATTCTTGTGAATATGCCAAAGCCTTAACTGATAGGACATACTGAGCTGACAATAAGGGCTCCTTCACTCGACCGTATGGTCGCCGTACCCGTGCTGAGGACCACAAATAGCATTCCGCAATGCTCGGCACTGGCCGCGTGAACTCCGTGCTGCAGTGTGGACCAATTAACTTGAATGGGTCTGCAATCTGCAGAAGATAGGACATGTCAGAACGAATCAGCAGCCCACAGGCAAGCCCATCCGTGGGCTTTCGGGTCCGTGTATCATGTGCTATGTTTTGCCATATCGTGCAGATCGCAGACCCATTCAAGTCCGTGGGTCCGCACGGCAGCACAGAGTGCACGCGGCCGGTGACCATGCATTGTTTATTAAACAGATAAAAGTAGATATGTCCTGCATAAAATTGTGGTGTGCCCCCAGGATTATTCTCTCTGGTGAGCCAAAGGTTGCGCCGTTCAACACAAAAATATCTGGACTGTCTCGGCTACTAGGAGCATGGACCTGTAGCTGTAATAGGCCGTCCTGGCGTGTAAACTGTGCAATCACGTATGATGATGCTGTGTAGTAAACTGTAAGGATTTTACATTGCGGCGGTTTCTGTTGTGTTTCAAGTTTCCCTATTTCGGTTTCCAGATGCTGACGATACGAAATGGGCGATATCAGAAGGACACCGACGTCCTGTTGTTTCCCTGGAAGATGACGTACAAAAGCATGGGTTCTGAATTCATTCCTAGGGGAGCCTTTGGTAAAGTTCATCTGGCACAAGATATCGAGACGAGGAAGAGAATGGCATGCAAACTGGTACGTTCTACAGAGGAGATCCTGGGATAGGTGACGTGTCTAATCCGTGGGGTGGGACTGACTGCTGGGAGCCCCGCCGATCATGAAAATGGGCGTCCCATGCCCCCGTTTGGTAGTCGAGCGTGCGCGCTGCACTCAAAGTCTAAGGGACTGCAGAAGATGGCCAAGGGCCACACTCGGCTGTCTCCGGCAGTCCCGTAGAGCCTGAATGGAATGGCAGAAACCACCAACCAGTGAAATGGAGGTCAGGGGTCTCCTATTCAAGTGATGGGTGGGGGGCAAAAGTGTTCACCCCCCACTGATCAGACACTTATCGCCTATACTGATAGGTTACAGGTCGCAATCTTTAAATCTTTAAAAACTTTTAGTTTAGTTATTTTTGTTATATTTATAGACTGATGATAGAATGAGACTATTCAGCTGTGAAATATGAATCTGGAATAAATTATCAGATCATATCCGCTTTTTCCATGGAAACTTTGCACGTGATTCTTGTTTTCTTTGTGCGATGAAGATAAACCAGTTTTCCTGTTGCTCGCAGTACAAGGAAGTTCTATATGACAATATGTTCCCTGTTCCATGACATCCAATCTTATCGCTGCATTGAAGAGATACGTTATTAGCACAGTTGTTGTTTTTTTCACTGTAATAGGCACCAAGGCTTATATCGCTCCAACCTATTCCACAGCGCTGTGGAGAGATTGTGCGAAGGAAAATAGAGGAAATTCATACTTAGGACTCAGGCACACGACTGTACGTGTTTTGCAGTCCGGAAACTGCAGATCCCAGATGTGTGCGTGTCTCCATTTTGGTTCCACACCTATAGAAATGCCCTTATCCATGTCCTCAAAATGAACAAGAATAGGACATGTCCTAAGGACAAGAGTAGGAGATACGGATGCGGACAGCTCGTGTGCTGTCAGCATCCTTTGCAGCCCCATTGAAATGAATGGGTCCGCAGCCGATCAGCAAAACATGTGCATGACTCTTCTCCAGCAGCATCTGGCGCATGCGCTCTGTGCTGATAAAGCCAGGGAGACTGTACTCCTCTCTTCGCTGCACATGCGCTCAGTGTGCACTGTATGTGCAGTGAAGCGAAATGTAACACCCTTGGCTTTAGCTGCACAGTGCCCATAGGCCTGATGCCCTTGGGGAAGAGTCCCAGACTCTTCTCTAGGTAGGTTTGAGATTTATGTATTTTCTTTCGCAAACGGGCAGGTTTGGGGCCCTAAGACCCAGTTGCATAATGGCATGCTGGTGGTTTAGTACCCAAAACCAGATGACAGGGTCCCTTTAAAAGAATATTTTGTTTTATGTTGACACTCATCTTTTCTGTCCCTAGGGTAGCACAGTTTCAGACGCAGTCCTTTATCTGTAGATTTTATTATCCTGAGCTTCCTGGTTCATGAACAGATGGCGGGAGGGTGTCATTGATAACAAAGTCAGATTTATATGGTTGTGTACGGTGATGGAAAGTTCGGTGACAGCCCTTTTGACTCGGTAATGATGCAGCAATCCACAGGGGACTACTATAGAGGAGGAGTAGAGGGGTGGTAGTGGCTATGCTGGTGATAGTAGTACTCACAGTTCACAGTGGCAGTCTACCCTCTGGCACTCCCTGGGGCTGTCCAGTGACTGGAGGTTGCACCCTTTCTTCCGTTGGGGCACACCCTGGACCTTTAGGGTCTCCTGCCTAATGTTAGGTGGGGTGCCCTTGATGTTCGGTTTTGGCAGGTTGCAAGGCAGGAGGGCAGATGCAGTGGTCAGCAGATGATAGAGTCGATAATCAGGCCTGCTGATTGCAGTAAATAAAGTCTCTCTTTACTAGCTCAATAGATAATGGCCAAGGAGAGAAAAAGGCGCTCATAGGGTAAATAAGTTAAGAGCCGAGCCTCCAGAGCAACAGGAAGAGTGGTACTGCTCACCTGTTGTTGATGCACCTATTGTTTGGTGCAACTGGACTGGAGGTGGATAGGACTGATTATGTCTCACTGGTGGATGCTGCCGATTCCATCCGCGTTCCCCTTTGGCGGGGGCCAAGCCGCCGTCTGGGTCGATGAGTAGGATATATTTCCACTGGACCGGGGGTCGAGTGGACGGGTGGACCGTAGGCGCAAAAACGCAACCAGAGAACTTTTAGAAACCAATGTTTTTTTTATTATTGTTAAAGTGACAACGCGTTTCGGGGTTCTGCGGAGGCTGATGCCACACGTGCCAGGAGCTAGAAGCAGCGCTCTCTCCACCAGCGGTTTCCACCCACCGACTTGAAAAAGGGGTCCGCAGAACCCCGAAACGCGTTGTCACTTTAACAATAATAAAAAAAACATTGGTTTCTAAAAATTCTCTGGTTGCGTTTTTGCGCCTACGGTCCACCCCTCCACTCGACCCCCGATCCAGTGGAAATATATTTTACTAGCTCAATGATAGGTGTAGTAGTTCATATGGCAGCAAAGAACACAGTTCCAAAGTATCACAATGCAATCTTTTCCTAATAGCTATGTATAGGCAACAACAATGATGGTAGTTGTAGTACTCGTTGAGACTGAGACAATAATCCTTTTCATAGAAGCAAAGTCTCAATACCATAACTGAGCGAATACTTTGCTGTCTGAGACTTGAACAGCCTGGTTGCTTCTGGACCTCCTAAGAAGACTGGTGCCATTCTCTTAGGGGCACTTGGTGGTAAAGTTGCTTCTTTGGCAACTGTTGTCTCAGAGGCAGGGGTTCTCTGAATTTAGGTCTGGTCTACAGGATCTTTCTCACACATATGTCCTTCCTGTAGTTCTGCTCAGATTAGACCCCCTACTAGGGGTCAGACCAAGTCCATCACCCTGGCAACCTAACCAGTTTGCCAATATTAACTATATATTGCCCATACATTGCTATTAGTGTACAGAGTGCATAAAGAAACAGATGCTTTAACAATAAATCACAACATTATACTTAATAGCATTAAATTAACCCTTTGAAGTAGTCCTTTACTGCACTGATGGTTGTCACTCAGTATCTGGTCCTACTGGAAGGGAGTATTAAGAGGGGGAGTGCAGAAGTAGTAATCGTGCCCCAGCCCAGGTGCCTGAGATGCAGCCATAAGCCACTCTGTCATATAAGACACTGGTATTATAAATGGCACATGGTAGGTCGGGGCGCTGGTACAAATTCAGGTTACATCTCTCCTCATGCTTCTAGGTGAAATGCATCTAACTGTGCAGGGAATATTATGTCTGAAAGAGACTTTAGGGTAACCCAAACATAAATGTTCCTTCACAGTTATGATTGTACAAAGAAGCACAGCCATTATTCAAACTTTTTTTTTTTTTTAAGTCAGATACGATTTAAAGTATTACTTTGGAGATACAATAATAGTGGGCACAAATAGGTTTTCCTATGCAGTCAACTATTTCTTTATTCCGCAACAGATCCCGGTGGAACATTTCAAACCAGCAGATGTGGAGTTTCAAGTTCAGTTCCAGCATGAGAATATTGCTGAATTATACGGGATCATCTTATCGGAGAATATGGTTCACCTATACATGGAAGCTGGAGAAGGAGGGTCAGTGTTGGAAAAATTAGAAAGCTGTGGACCCCTGCGTGAATTTGAGATTATCTGGGTCACCAAACATATTTTGAAGGGTCTTGATTTCCTTCACTCTAAAAATGTCATCCACCACGACATTAAACGTAAGTGACCATTACCATTTTATGAATTTTCTAACTTGCATTGGCCCAACCTTATAATAGGGGGGACATTGCCATTTATTACACCCAGCAACCCAGCGTGCCTTTATGAAAATATTAAGTACTGGACCAAATTATCTTAAGACAAACCTATTATTTTCTTAGTAGACTCTTAGCTTTGTGGAGGAAGGAACATAGCAACTACTTTAGCAGCAAAGTTTTTTTTTTCTTTTCTTTTTTAAGGAGCATCACTCACCCGCACTGATCCCAAGACGCTCCAATTCTGACATTTTTTATTCACTGACATCTAAGAAATGGCTGGAGATGCCTGTTCTGCCAATCACTCATTAAGGGGGTCAGCGCTGGCTCAGTAAGCATCTCCTGCCATTTCCTGTGTCAAACTTTATATTTTTTTTCAGTATAAAAAATTATATGAAACTGAGTGTTGAAGTCCAGTGGGTGGTCTTATCGGTGATTGACAGTCTTCCCTGTACAATTGTGTATACGGAGATGGAGGTCTGTCACTAACTAGGACCACCCACTGGACTCTTAAATTCCAAGTTGATTGGTGGGGGTCCTACCGCTGAGACCAGGGGCATAGCTATAGGGGGTGCAGAGGTAGCAGTCGATACTTGACCCAGGAGCCTGAGGGGGCCCAAAGACCCTTGTGCCACATAAGGACACCGGTATTATAGAAAGTGCATGCTGGTCAAGTTACACCTCTGGCTGGAGGGAAGGGGTTAGATCAAAAATTTGGCATGGTGGTGGTTATGGGGGGGGGGGGGGTTGTTTCAATTTTTGCCTAAGGCAGCATGAAGGCTATGTGCTTCTCTAGCCACAAAGCCCAAGCTGAACTCTTGGCACCTCCGGCAACTCTTGCACCAGGGCCTGTGAGCCTTTAGCTACGCCCCTGGCTGGGGCCCCCACCAATCATGAGAACGGGGTCCCGTACCCCCATGTGCACGGTCGCTCCATTCATTTCTATGGGAGTTCTAGAGATAGCAGAGTACATCACTCGCCTATCTCCGGAACTTCAATAGAAATTAATGGAGGGACCGCGCGCATGTTTCGACCGGCCGCTCCGGTCATTTCAGGGGAGCTGCATGCCTCCATTCTCGGTGAGGGTCTCTGCAGTAGGGCCTCCACCGATCTAATAGTTAACTCTTTTATCTAACTTTTTTATCAACCTGGAATAGCCCTTTAATTTTGCTCTAAAATACTGAGGGGAGGGGATTTAATAAGACAACAAAGAATGCACAGGAGCAAGATGTGCCAAATATTTGCACCAAAATTTGGGAATTTTGTACACCAGGTTCATGGCATAAAGCCAATGATAAATTCCCCCGATGATGTCTGCAGACAGTGTGGCGATGTGACGGGTCCCCTTTAAAGCCAACCATTGTCAGACAATAGAATGTAACTTCTACCGTTCTTTCTTCCAGCCAGCAACATTGTCTTCATGTCAACAAAGGCTGTCCTGGTGGATTTTGGCCTCAGCATTCAGATGACTGGAGATGTGTATCACCCCAAAGACCTGAGGGGAACCGAGGTAATTAGGGCACACCCATAATCCTGAAAGACGGTAAATCATATCATGCAAAAAAGGAAGTAAAGCTCGGAACCTCTGACCGTGCTTCCTCCTTCCCCTTCTGAGTTCAGTCTGGATCACACATGCATTGTGTCCACCGAAAACTATCTGTGGTTAAACAACTAGCTATCCCATGTATCATAGGAATATTGGGGATGCATGAAATCAGAAAAAAGTTTTTTTTTTTTTACAGAAACAGCGCCACTATTGTCCATAGGCAATGTCTGGTATTGCAGCATAGCTTCATTCACACGAATGAAGGCGCAGCCATGAGCAGAGCAATATAAGTAAAGCATTTACAAAGTTACTTTACTTTTTATGTAGATTATATTTAAAGGGGTTGTGCCATGATTGATGTAAAATATGAAAATCGGACATCATATAGGACATGACAATCTCTTTCTAACAAAGCTAGAACCAGCCCTGTACCTCACATGGATCCAGAGATCTCCACAGTCACTGCTCCGATTGCTCTGCTAGATTATCTTAAAGGCTGGCAGCTCAGGGAGTGTGTCCTTTCTGCTGTAATTCTCTCCCTGTAACTGCCACAGCTTCCAACAGAACATATGGCCGGTAGCATGTGGGACCAGCTCAGTGAGGCGGACCAAAAAAAAAGTAAAAGAACAAACAGCAGGTGGCGCTATACAGATACATTTTATTGAATAACTCAGTGGCTATGCTAAATTTTTAGCTTAGATTTTAGTTCTAGCACAAGGACCTGCATAGATGCATCACAATTAGAAAGAGGCGCGCACCTCTTAATAATTGTGGCACATCTGACACCAATGGGGAGCATAGATTATGATCAGCTTTTTAAATGGCAATAATAAGTGTCCCCCTCTGTATCCGAAAAACAGTGCTCTGAGTGCTCTAAATATGTATTGAGATTAATTGTTTTAATTTTCCTTTCTTGCAGATTTACATGAGTCCAGAAGTCGTTCTCTGCAGAGGACATTCGACTAAAGCTGATATTTATAGTATGGGCGCTACGATCATTCACATGCAGACAGGAAATCCACCCTGGGTGAAACGCTACCCTCGATCAGCATACCCCTCTTACCTGTATATTGTAAGTTCTTCTTTGCTACATTTTCTTCTAATCGGTATTTCGGTAAGGGCTCTTTCACACTTGCGTTATTGTCTTCCGGCATAGAGTTCCGTCGTCGGGACTCTATGCCGGAAGAATACTGATCAGGATTATCCTAATGCATTCTGAATGGAGAGTAATCCGTTCAGGATGCATCAGGATGTCTTCAGTTCCGGTACGGAACGTTTTTTGGCCGGAGAAAATACCGCAGCATGCTGCGCTTTTTGCTCCGGCCAAAAATCCTGAAGACTTGCCGCAAGGCCGGATCCGGGATCAATGCCCATTGAAAGGCATTAATCCGGATCCGGCCTTAAGCTAAACGTCGTTTCGGCGCATTGCCGCATCCGACATTTAGCTTTTTCTGAATAGTTACCATGGCTGCCGGGACGCTAAAGTCCTGACAGCCATGGTAAGTGTAGCGGGGAGCAGGGGAGCAGCATACTTACCGTCCGTGCGGCTCCCCGGGCGCTCCAGAGTGACGTCAGGGCGCCCCAAGCGCATGGATCACGTGATCACATGGATCACGTCATCCATGCGCATGGGGCGCTCTGACGTCATTCTGGAGCGTCCGGGGAGCCGCACGGACTGTAAGTATACCGCTCCCCCGCTCCCCACTACTACTATGGCAACCAGGACTTTAATAGCGTCCTGGGTGCCATAGTAACACTGAAAGCATTTGGAAGACGGTTCCGTCTTCAAATGCTTTCAGTACACTTGCGTTGTTACGGATCCGGCAGGCACCTCCGGCAACGGAAGTGCATGCCGGATCCCAACAACGCAAGTGTGAAAGAGGCCTAAAATGTTTCAATAGATAGTTTTATGTTTCGCTATATTTTGGTATTATTCATTCTTACATATTTAGGGGGGGGGGGGGGGGGGTGGCTCTAAACGATGAGCTGTTCCCTGCAGCCTCCAGCGCTGGAGCTAGCAGGAACAGGAAGCACAGCACCGTTCAAACTGTAGTGGCCATGCTGGGTTACTGCAGCTCTGCTCCCATTTAAAATGGATGGTAGCGGAGCTGCAGTAACCAGGTACGGCCACTTCACTTTGAACGGCGCTGTGCTTCCTGTTTCATCCACAGTTCTAGCTGCAGGGAACAGCTGATCGGTGGGAGTGCAGGTGTCAGCCCCTAACCGATCGCATATTAATGATCCAGTCTAAAGATAGGTCATCAATATTAGGAGCATGGAAAACCCCTTTAAATCATGAGAAACATGCTAGATCATAAAAATGCTGTACGCTAACCGCAGTTTCTCATATTTGCTATTTCCCCACAGATACACAAGCAAGCTCCCCCCTTAGAGGACATCGATGAAGACTGCAGTCCGATCATGCGAGACCTTTTGGTTTCAATCCTGGATAAGAATCCAAATCAGCGACCTACTGCAGCAGAGCTACTAAAACACGAGGCTCTGAACCCACCTCCCGAGGACCAGCCGCGCTGCCAGAGCCTGGACACCGCGTTGCTGGAAAGGAAAAGAATGCTGAGAAAGGAGCTGGAGCTGCCTGAAAACATTACAGGTACCAAATGTTACTGGATTTATTTTCCTTATTTGTTGCTTTGTCTGAGAGCATCTGCCGATGGTTTTTCCAGTCTTTCCAGTTCCAAGGAATATTAAGTGGGGATAGGTTTTCACATGTGCTTCATAGGCCGAGTGGAGCAATTGCAAAACATAAAAAAAAAAAAACCTGCACTAAAATTTTGACTTCTTGTAAATGAGTCGAAGAGAGATGGAAAGTGTTTCGAAAGAGGTTACAGAATTGTGGATGATCAAAGGCTGACAGTCGGAAGGCCTTAGGCCTCTTTCACATGAGCGTGACGGATTAGGTCCGGATGCTTTCAGTGAAACTCGCCCCTTTTCGCAAGCAAGTTCACTCAGTTTTGTCTGCGATTGCGTTCAGATTTTTTCCGCCCGGGTGCAATGCGTTTTGATGCGTTTTTTTTACGCGCGTGATAAAAACGGAAGGTTTGCAAGCAACATCTCTTAGGCCCCTTTCACACAAGCCAGTTTTCCACGCGGGTGCGATGCGTGAGGTGAACGCATTGCACCCGCACTGAATCCGGACCCATTCATTTCTATGGGGCTGTGCACATGAGCGGTGATTTTCACGCTTCACTTGTGCGTTTGCATGAAAATCGCAGCATGTTCTATATTCTGCGTTTTTCACGCAACGCAGGCCCCATAAAAGTGAATGGGGCTGAGTGAAAATCGCAAGCAAGTGCGGATGCGGTGCGATTTTCACGCACGGTTGCTAGGAGGCGATCGGGATGGAGACCAGATCATTATTATTTTCCCTTATAACATGATTATAAGGGAAAATAGCATTCCTAATAGAGAATGCATAGTACAATAGGGCTGGAGGGGTTAAAAAAATAAATATATAATTTAACTCACCTTAATCCACTTGCTCACGGAGCCCGGTTTCTCTTCTGTCTTCATCTTTACTGTGCACAGGAAAAGGACCTGTGGTGATGTCACTACGCTCATCACATGGTCCGTCACATGATCCATCACCATGGTAAAAGATCATGTGATGGACCATGTGATGAGCGCAGTGACGTCATCTAAGGTCCTATTCCTCAAAGAAGAAGACAGAAGAGATGCCGACTGCGCGAACAAGTGGATTAAGGTGAGTTAACTTATTATTATTATTTTTTTAACCCCTCCAGCGCTATTGTACTATGCATTCTGTATTCAGAATGCTATTATTTTCCCTTATAACCATGTTATAAGGGGAAATAATTACATCTACACAACCTTGAACCCAAACCTGAACTTCAATAAAGAAGTTCGGGTCTGGGTACCACATTCAGTTTTTTATCACGCATGTGCAAAACACATTGCACCCGCGCGATAAAAACTGAACAACGGAACGCAATCGCAGTCAAAACTGACTGCAATTGGGTACCTACTCACGTGGGTTACCCGCAACGCATCCGGACCCTATCCGGACACGCTCGTCTGCAAGGGGCCTTAGCAACCATCAGCGAAAAACGCATTGTACCCGCACTTGCTTCCGGATGCGATGCGTTTTTCACTGAAGCCCCATTCACTTCTATGGGGCCAGGGTTGCGTGAAAAACGCAGAATATAGACCATGATGCGATTTTCACGCAACGCAAAACTGATGCGTGAAATAATACGCTCATGTACACAGACCCATTGAAATAATTGGGTCAGGATTCAGTGCGTTCGCATCGCACCCGCGCAGAAAACTCGCTCGTGTGAAAGGGGACTTAGTCCCCTTGCAGACGAGCATGTCCGGATTAGGTCCGGATGCGTTACGTCTGCGATCAGGGAAAATCGTGCGAGTAGGTACACAATTGCAGTCTGAACATCGGAACGCAATCGCAGTCGAAACTGACTGCAATTGTGTACCTACTCGCAATTGTGTACCTACTTTTCCCTGATCGCAGACGTAACGCATCCGGACCTAATCCGGACATGCTCGTCTGCAAGGGGACTAAGTCCCCTTTCACACGAGCGAGTTTTCTGCGCGGGTGTGATGCGAACGCACTGAATCCTGACCCATTCATTTCAATGGGTCTGTGTACATGAGCGTATTATTTCACGCATCAGTTTTGCGTTGCGTGAAAATCGCATCATGGTCTATATTCTGCGTTTTTCACGCAGCCCTGGCCCCATAGAAGTGAATGGGGCTTCAGTGAAAAACGCATTGCATCCGGAAGCAAGTGCGGGTACAATGCGTTTTTCACTGATGGTTGCTAAGGCCCCTTGCAGACGAGCGTGTCCGGATAGGGTCCGGATAGGGTCAGGATGCGTTGCGGGTAACCCGCGTGAGTAGGTACCCAATTGCAGTCAGTTTTGACTGCGATTGCGTTCCGATGTTCAGTTTTTGTCGTGCGGGTGCAATGCGTTTTGAATGCGCGTGATAAAAAAAACTGGTGAGCGCGATTACGTCATCAAAGGTCCTTTGGCAGGTCCTGAAAAAAGAAGCAAAAAGACGATGCCAGCTGTGCGATCAATTGGATGAGGTGAGTTAATTTTTATTTTATTTTTTTAACCCCTCAATCCACATTTTAGTAAGCATTCTGTATTCAGAATGCTAATTTTTTCCCTTATAACCATGTTATAAGGGAAAATAATACAGTAAACTGACTTTAATCAATTTACTAACATCATCTCCTAGCAACCATGCGTGAAAATTGCACCGCATCTGCACTTGATTGCGGATGCTTGCGATTTTCACGCAGCCCCATTTGATTCTATGGGGCCTGCGTTGCGTGAAAAACGCTGAATATAGAACATGCTGCGATTTTCACACAACGCACAAGTGATGCATGAAAATCACCGCTGATCTGAACAGCCCCATTGAAGTAATGGGTCCGGATTCAGTGCCTGTGTGAAAGGGGCCTTAGATTAGGTCCGGATGCGTTCAGTGAAACTCGCATTTTACAAGCAAGTTCAGTCAGTTTTGTCTGCGATCTGCGTTGTTCCGTTTTTTCAGCGCGGGTGCAATGCGTTTTGATGCGTTTTTCATGCACGTGATAAAAAACTGAAGGTTTACAAACAACATCTCTTAGCAACCATCCGTGAAAAATGCATTGCATCTGAACTCTGCAGGCATTTTTCACTGAAGGCCCCTACAGATTACTGCTGATTGCTGGGACCGTGTGATTCGCATATTTTCCCAGCAACATGTCTGACTATATACCTGCATTCTCCATGAAATACAATGCTGGCATTTCCTCTCATAACTCTATGTTGTGCTGTTCCTCTGTTATTCCTGCTAGAAATGTAGGAATATTTTGTCAGCTGGGTGCTGTCCTTCTCCTTGATATTGCACAATCAGGGACACCTCGTCAACGGTTAACAACCTGTTGTCAATTTATTCCTAAAGGTCTAGGAGTCTGAACAAATGATGTTCCAAAATTGAAATTCCATCCTAAACTGGCGTAGCATGTTGTAGTTGATTCCTCCTGTTTCCTAGCCTTTTAAGACTAAGGCTACATGCACATGACCGTTGCGTTTTTTGCGGTCCGCAAACCGCAGATCCGCAAAAAACGGAAGCCGCCTGTGTGCCTTCCGCAATTTGCGGAACAAAACTGGCGGCCCATTGTAGAAATGCCTATTCTTCTCCGCAAAACGGACAAGAATAGGACATTCTATATTTTTTTTGCGGGGCCACGGAACGGAGCAGCGGATGCGGACAGCGCACAGAGTCCTGTCCGCATCTACTGCGGCTCGGATGTGGACCAAAACAATGGCCGTGTGCATGAGGTCTAATCTGAATAAGGAGGTTCATACAGTAAACAGCAACTATGTTCTATAGCGGTATACAATGTCTTCCCATGCGGTTGGCAGGCTCCTCTCCGACCTTCCCGTCAGAGACTAGACTGTGTAACAGAAATGGAGAACTTCTACCCGGAGTGCATTTTGTGTAGACTTAAAAAAAGGAACTTGGAAGCTCAGCTTCCTCTATTATTATGTACATACGGTATATTTTATGTCACTTATTAATACTGTAAACACTTAATATACTAAAGAATCGATGCATCAGAAGAAATGTGACTATGTGCGCGTTTCATGGTGTGACCCAAAGCCTATTTTATTTCCTGAAATTCAGGTTAGGCCTCATGCACACGGCTGTTGTTTGGGTCCGCATCCGAGCCGCAGTTTTGGCGGCTCGGATGCGGACCCAGGGCCGGCCTTAGGTGTCCAGGCGCCCTGTGCGAGCTAACTTTGTGGCGCCCCGCCCCCCAAAAAAAAACAAAAACACTGCTTGTTGCTGGCATCATGGCATAGGCTGGCTGACTATCCAACCAAGTAGTTACCAGCCCGCACACCCCAAAGGCCAGTGTAATGTTATACTTCCCTACTTTGTGAGATTTCCCTACCCTCGTCACTTCCGGTCGCACCGGACATGACGTGAGGAGGTGTGCAGCGCCGCGCAGGCGCACAACGTCAGGTTAGGGAAGTTTCACAGCAGAGTGCGCATGCGCCAGGAGTCTCGCCGGCGGTTAGGGTAGGGAAAAACTATGGGCCATTGCGCAGGCGCAGTGATCGGATGGATGTTCTCAGCTGAACACCGACCGACACTGCGCATGCACCAGGAGCCTCACCCACGGTTAGGGAAGGGAAAAATTACGTACGGGCCAGTGCTTTTTCCCTACCCTAACCGCTGGTGAGGCTCCCAGCGCATGCGCAGTGTCGGCCGGTGTCCTGCTGAGAACATCCATCCGATCACCGCACCTGTGCACTGGCCCATAATTTTTCCCTACCCTAACCGCCGGCGAGGCTCCCAGCGCATGCGCACTCTGCTGTGAAATTTCCCTAACCCATCGTTGTGCGCAGTGCGCCGCCCCAACACCACAGTATAATAAACATTTGCGCAGTGCGCCCCCCCTCAATATAATAAACATTGGTGGCGCAGTGCGCCCCCCCAACACCCCAGTATAATAAACATTGGCGCAGTGCGCCCCCCCTCAATATAATAAACATTGGTGGCGCAGTGCGCCCCCCCCTCAATATAATAAACATTGGTGGCGCAGTGCGCCCCCCCTCAATATAATAAACATTGGTGGCGCAGTGCGCCCCCCCCTCAATATAATAAACATTGGTGGCGCAGTGGGCAGTGCCAATGAGGGTTAAAAAATAAAAAAATAATTAACTCACCTCCTCCAATTGATCGTCTTCTGTTCTTTCTTCATGACCTGTCAAAGGACCTGTGGTGACATCACTGTGCTCATCACATGATACATCACATGATCCATCACCATGGTAATGGGTCATGTGATGAGCTCAGTGACGTCACCACAGGTCCTGAAGAAAGACCGGCAGCTACGCGATCAACTGGAGGAGGTGAGTTAATTTTTTTAAATTATTTTTTAACCCTCATTGGCACTTCCCACTGAGCCACCAATGTTTCTTATACTGGGGGGGCGCACTGTGCCACAAATGTTTCTTATACTGGGGGGGGGGCGCACTGTGCCACCAACGTTTCTTATACTAGGGGGGGCGCACTGAGCCACCAATTATGTTTCTTATACTGGGGTGTTTGGGGGGGGGGCACACTGTGCCACCAACGTTTCTTATACTAGGGGGGGGGGGGGGGGCTCTGTGCCACCAACGTTTCTTATACAAATACAGGAGGCGGGTGCCGGCAGATTTGTCCCTATGACACTGGCTGACCTGTTACATGTGCACTTGGCAGCTGAAGACATCCGTGTTGGCCCCATGTTCATATGTGTCCGCAGTGCTGAGAAAAATCATGTTTTAATATATGCAAATGAGCCTCTAGGAGCAACGGGGGCGTTACCATTACACCTAGAGGATCTGCTCTCTCTGCAACTGCCGGGCCCTCTGCACTTTGATTGACAGGGCCAGGCAGTGAAAACGTCATCACACCTAGCCCTGTCAATCCTGAGGACAGACCCTAAATATCAAAATCTCGGAAACTTCTTTAAAAGCATAAATGAGCTTATACTCCTCTCGTCAATTCCCCACGGCTGCCATTCTGACCCGGGTCCTGCTGCGCTCCACTTCCTGACATCTCGACACAGCAGGAAATGGCTGAGAATGTCACAGCGGAGAGCCGGGCACCACTGGACTGGCAGCCGCGGCATTTTTGGCGGGATGAGTATAAGCTTGTGGCATCAGCTTTAGACTGGGATTCGTTTGGCCAACGAGAGGAAATTTTTGTTAGGGCCCAACCCCTACATCAGGGGTCAGCAACATTCGGCACTCCAGCTGTTCTGAAACTACAATTCCCAGCATGCTCTATTGATTTTTATGAGAGTTCTGAGAAGAGCAGAGCAAGTATGCATGCTGGTAGTTGTAGTTTCACAACATCTGGAGTGCCGGAGGTTGCCTACCCCTGCCCTACATCATCAAAGTCTTTTATAGGCTTTGAATAAAAGAAATAGACTCTAGTTGATTGGCTTCAAAGGCAGCCAAATTAATTTTTGTGTCCTGGACCATTGGGGACCATTATGGTGTTAGAACCTGAGCCCACTGGAGGATCCTCTGGTAATCTGGTGGGTCACCCTAACCCTGTATGGCACATCAATGTCCAATAGATGTAGTTCCTACCTCTAGGACCTGCTCCTATCTCAGAATGGGGCCCGATGTGATTGAGGAACATATTACAAATTTGTGTCATCCTCTTCATCCACTGCTATAGGACTTTCAAGCAGTAGGCTTGATTTACTTGTTCTTTACATGGTTCACTTACTTTTTCTACTTGTTTTTTACCCTATAGATTCTTCTTTGTACACCAGCGAGGAGTCTGAGCTCCTGAGGAGACAACGATCCCTATCCATTGACCTGGGCGCTGTTGCCGGTTATTTTAACCTTGTGCGTGGGCCTCCTACTGTGGAATATGAATGTCAGTAAATGGAGAAGAAGACAAAGGACTGATATAAAAATCATATAAGAAGGAACATCCATCACATTGTGCATTCATTTGTATAAAACTGTTAAGAAAAGCTGCTTTATATGGAAAGTGCTAGATAGGTGTGTATGGGAGGAAAGTGTAAAATAAGGATATCCAAACACGTGGGCCTCCTACCGTGGAATATGAATGTCAGTAAATGAAGGAGACAAAGGACTGGTATAAAATCATATAAGAAGGAACATCCATCACATTGTGCATTCTTTTGTATAAAACTGTTAAGAAAAGCTTCTTTATATGGAAAGTGCTAGATAGGTGTGTATGGGAGGAAAGTGTGAAATAAGGATATACAAACACTGCAGGTCTATACCCAAGACTTTACTACTATTTGTGCAAAGCATATTATCTGAGGTTCTTACGAGCGGCTCTGCTCACATCTACATCACGCATTCTGTTTTTAACGCATTTGTTTTAACAGATCAAAATGGAAATTGAATGGATCCTAATAGACGTGAATTATGTTGCTAGACCATAAATGGCTGCAACCAGAGGAAAAGACTGTGCAGCAGAGGATGTTTTCACAAAGTCAGTGTTTCATCAGTGATTTTCATCCAAGATCGTGAGCCAAAACCAGAACAGGTGGAAATCTCTCCATTATATCTTATCTCCCTGCTCCTGGTTTTGTCTCACCATCACCGATGGAAATCACTGACCAAACAATGACTATGTGAAAGCTGCCTTAAGATCCCTTCTGTGAAAGCTTCCTCGGCAAGAACTGGGGGGCGTCCCACTGTCGAGGCCTACCACACAGTTTCAGAGGTGCCGATATAGCAAACCTCGTTATTTTGCCCAATGGAAATGTGGTGAAATGGAGGCAAAAGCCAACTGGTGACACAGTCAATGGGATCCATGTGAATATTTCTCTAGAAAAATACCAGTGTGAACAGAGCATAAATGGTTGTTAGCTCACCGGTATGAAAATACATAAATATCGCAGACGTGATCATCACCACGGCACTGTATCATTATGTAGAGTTTTTTTATGTTTGTCTGCTGTAAATGTATAAAAATTGTCTTTAAAAATAGTTTATTTGTAGAATTGGAGCCGGTTCCGACGTGTGCATGGTTATCTGTGAATTATTATGTCTAACCATATATATAGTACATCCTCACGGATGACTGAGTGATAGTGCCGTCAGCTGCGTTGATCGCATCTCTTGCATTTATAAGGTTAATTTTGCTTACTGAATAAGGGACGGTAGTGAGTGACGAGGCGCTGTGGAAACAGTAAATCATACCGTGTATGATGAGTATACAAAGTGTCTCAGTATACAGCATTCGTTTTAGAGTGTCATTTGTTAGATTAATCTGTGTATCAGATTGCAAAAAATAAAATAAACTTCTGAACTAGATTATTGTGTGATTATTACTATTCCTGTTACTACATCGGAAGACTCATGGCAGGAATACGGGATAACTACGGAGGTTGTTGTCGAGCTTCATGCACACGGCTGTATAATGGATCTGAGTTGTACGGCGCCAATAAAGAATAGCCCATGGAAGTGCATGGGGCTTAGCTGTGCCCCCTATTGTGGGCATAAGGCTTCCCAGGCAGACACTAGCAGAGCGGTGCTAAAGTTCTAGGTGCCAATGTTTTTCTTATGCTTTGCTTGTTGCTCGTGAGGAGACAGCCAAGTAATCGCCCAACAAGTGTCCTCTGATTTTTCCTATTTCATTTATTTGTACCCTTTGTAAATTCTCTGATAACTTTCTTGTTCCCTAACCTTTCTACAAACTTTGCATAAATCATTAATAAAGATGAAGGTAACAAACTGTGTAATATATCTTATCAGAGAAAAATGCCTCTTTCTTCCTCAAGCAGTTCACTGCTCCTTCCCATAGACCTCATTAGGCAGCTGTCATTTTGATCCTTCAGTGAGCTAACCGTCTGTCTCATCTCTATGGTTGGATTTAGCAGAAAATTCAGAGGGCAGAGCCTGATAAGTGCAGAAACATGCATTTTTATCTGCTAAGATAGATAGATAGATCTCCACATCAGTGAGACTTCTGGATGGACCTCAGGCCGCCAGTATCACAGCAGTTTTGAGTCTGGGAAGTACTATTTCATTATTTCTGTATCTCCACTTTTCATTATATATATATATATATATATATATATATATTGTAAGGGATCACCTCTTATTCGGGGGTCATTCTCACAATGATCTTCATCGACCACAGGGTTAGGGGCCAAACATTGCTTTTATTTGGCACCTCAGCAAAACCAAAACAAACAATACAAATAAAACACCTGCCCGGCTGGGCTCTAACTAAACATGAGGACTCCCTACCTCACTGAAAGCCCCGTTCACACACAGGAAGAACATGCAGCTTTTCCCAGCCCAACAATCCAGCACTTCCAAGCTGTAACAAAGTCCAGTACCTTTTGGGGGATTGTGGCCCAGAAGTCCTCCTGACTCTAGCGGCCTAGCGACCGTCGATTCCAAGACCTCGAGGAGTCCCCCAAAGTTCAGGCTAACACCTAGCCCCGTGGCCCCTCAGCCAGCTCAGCTGAGCCCACTTGTACAGAGCCTTCCCAGGCCTCTGCTGCACACAGACTCTTCCTCCTCCTAACAGTCTGGACTGGGCTCTTATCCCAGACTGATTGTTCCACCTGGCGCGGCCTCTGACCTGCTGATTGACAGCGAAGAAATGGAAACTCCTGCCATATCTCTCCCCTAGTAGCCGTGAGGCCTGTCACTGCCTCACAATATATATATATATATATATATATATATATATCACACATACAAGAGGTTAAACATCACTTTTACTGATGACAAAATTCAAACGAAGTGCCGTGCTATCAATCAATCGAAATGGCTCGCTTCCTTGCTTTCAGTATCCATCAATCCTTCCAATACAAGCCAAAAAAAACATACAAGGAGACGTGCAAATTCATCAAAAAATCTCTTAAAACACATTTTCCAGAGTATTCAAAAAGTTCTATACATACATTGTACACATTCCTCCATGGTGAAGTTCTGGTGATCCACTGCTGACACCAAAGAGCAAAAGTGTGAAGCGATATGGAATCAGTATGACATTGTATGTGGATAACTTTTTGATACTCTGGAACATGTGGTTTTAATTAGAAAATTTATCAAAAATTCTCTTGTCCCCTTTTGTGACTTTATGTCCAAAATGTTCTGGCTATTCCCCGTTTTAAAGGTTTGCTAATCTGGTCGTGAAATCCAGGTAATAGCCCTACACTGGTGTCTGACCCTTCAAATTATATGCCTACATATCGTTTACTTGTGTGTTTCCTCTTCTACAATTTACATCATGGGCCATTATCTCACACGTGTCCTTTTATACCCACAATCACAGTTTTTTGCTCAGTAGTACTCTAAGGCCATCTAACTGTCCAGTGTTATCAGTACATGTTTTGGGTAGTCGGAGTCGCAATTTAGCATCATGGGTCAGAGTCCGGTGCCAGGTGTGTAATTTGCCTGAGCTGACATTATTGTGATATGTCACTTTGACATCTGAGGATGTCTTACGATGGACATCTAGGTACATCTAGTGTGTGTGCCCAAAGGTTCCTTGCTCCAATGTGAGGGTTTCTCTCCTCCATTGATGATTGATGGTTCTGTTCTCTGGTTCTCATGACTGTAATAAAGAGAAGAGAAACACATTGTCAGGTTCACTCATCTAGAGGTGTCTATATAGACCTCACACAGGTAAGACTACTTACATCAAACAGTGAGATGTTCCTCTGAGCTGTGTGGCTACAGAACGGAGGAATGTCTATATGAACAGCAGAAAGCTGTGCCTACAGATCATTGGTTGAAGGACATATCTAGAATTCATAGAGCCCCATAGCAAAGTCAAGGATGGGCCCCACCACCACCTAATAACAGTAAACTGGACTCTGGTAATGCAAACACAAGGGGCTTATGGCTGGAATCATACATGTAAAGCCGTTGATGGGTTCAAATCCTGTCCTGTGAGATCTGGAAAGAATTTCCCCAGGACTTTCCCCAACTTTCTGATCTTACATGATAGGATCTGAATCTGTGAAATGGGTCTTAAAGGGAACCTGTCACACTAAACATGGTGTTTGAGCTGCAGGCAGCATGTTATAGAGCAGGAGGAACTTCGCAGATTGATATATCGTTCTGTGGGAAAATATTCAGTAAAAATTGTATTTTATTCATCTAAACCTTACTTTATTTCGAGTGGAAGAGTCCTGTGGACGTTCCTCCTCAGTGATTGTCAGCCTTCCCTGTGTGAGGACCGCCCACTGGACTAATTAGCTCAGAATGAGCAAAGATTTAGATAAATTAAATACCAGTTATACTGAATCTTTCCCCTCAGAACTATATATCAATCTGCTCTGGGCATAACCTGCTAAGGGGGCACAACTACTGTGAGGGGGAACATATCTGGGCATAACCTGTGAAGGGGGCACAATGTGGGCATAACTACTGTGTGCTGGCACAAAGGGGAAATAATTACTATGTGGGGCATTTAGAGGACTGGGTGGGATTAGGTGTATAGTGATTTTTTGGGTGGAGTCAGAGGCGTGGCCTAGCTTTGCACTCTGCACATAATTCTCCTCTTCCTTCTTTTCAAAAGTTGCTAGGTATGCAAATAAGAACAACATTATGGCCATTCCTGCTACTGTGTCTATAGCTCTGCCTATATGATGACTGCCAAATCTGCTGATAAAGGTGTTCAGTAAATAGATGGGGGTTATTTGCATCATGCAGTCACGATTTCCCAAATTCATTGCAAAATGTGGCAATAATCTGTCCTTTCAGCTGTTGATTTGTGATGGAACTGGTGTATAATAAATCCAGGTTCCAGGGTCTACAGCGCCCCGGTCTGTGTAAGGTACTGAATACTTACTTCTCTTCATTCGGTGGTGGGGCTGCTGAAGCAGCAGAAAATCACTTTGAGGAACCTAAAAAATAATGACGTTTATGAGAAGGGAGGAGTCTTGTGATGACAGGTAAGTGGTGACCAGTGATTAGAATGGAGAAAGGAAGGACGGAGGCGCATATTGTGAGTCTGACCGTGAAGGGGATGCTTCCCTCTCTTTATGGGATATATAGATATTTACATGGTCATCTCTTCCAGAAAAATGTAGCCAGGAATATGGTGTAAAGATACACAATTCACCCCTTACATTCAGGGCAGACACAAAGCAGATCTGCCCCTGCTATAATGAGCCCCAGCGTAACAATCAGTGCTATAAAAATAATGGAGAAAACTTTTCCTTAGGCCTCATGCAGAGGTGCACCACCAATGAGGCTAGGTGAGGCGAACGCCTAAGGCAGCACCAGATAGTGGCAAGGGGAGGGCAGCAGAAGGGCCATGGGCAATGAGTTCTTTCATTATGGCAAAGGGGTTAGGTTAAGAAATTGGCATTGGAGGGGGGGGCTGCCATTTCAGTTTTCGCCTCAGGCAGCAGAAAGGCCATGTCCACCTCCTCCGCCTGCACTGCCACGTCCACCTCCTCCTCCACTGGGACCTCCGCCTCCAGGCTCAAGATTATTATGTCTTATATTGGAAGAGTAGAGAAGTGCATCGGGCGTACTTAGCCATTGTTGTACTTCAGCGCAGTTTGTGAATTCTTTTTGCTATTTCCCAATGTTTTGGGGCCTCCACAAACCAAAAAAGCATAACAAAAAAATAAAAAAAGGTGGTGTCCTCCTCCGCCTCTTCCGCCTGCACTGCCACGTCCTCCTCCGTCTACACAGACACGTCCACCTCTTACGCCTGCACTGCCACATCCACCTCCTCCTCCACTTGGGACCTCCGCCTCCAAGCTCAAGATTATTATGTCTCATATTGGCAGAGTAGAGAAGTGTACCGGGCGCACATAGCCATTGTTGTACTTCAGCACAGTTTGTGCATTCTCTTTGCCATCCCAATGTTTGGTGGTCGACAATTACCAACCACCCCCCAAAAAAAAAAAAAAATTGTAATAAGACGACCCATTTTAATTCCATCCACTAATGTCGGAGAGGAAATTCTTCTGTGGAGTGTGTCTGTGAAAGTCATGAATGTTTTAAAATATTAGGGACACCCCCTTCATCCGTCTAACTGTTGTAGAGAGGAAATTCTTCTGTGGAGTGCGTGTGACACTCTCAATTTTTTTAAATTAGGAACACCCCTTTGGCATCTGTCTTACTGTAGTAGGAGAAAAATTATTTTAATAGATAGTCCCCAGATAGTATGAGATCTATAACTGAGATGAAATTTTTTACCCAGATTTAACCCAGGACATACAAGCACCAAACTGTCACGCCGTGGCCCTTCGCAACCTGACACAGAATTGACGGACGCATGGAGAAAAAAAAAACAGAAACAGTATTGGATTCCTCCCCCGCCTCCTCCACCTACACCTCAACGTCTGCCTCCTCCTCTACTCGGACCTCCACCTCCTGGCTCAAGATTATTATGTCTTATTATATTGGCAGAATGAAGAAATATACTGGCCAAACCCCCAAAAATGGCTAAAGGTCACACATTAAAGAAAAAAGAAAAAAAGAATGTTGGCTTCTTCCTCCACCTCCTCTGCCTCTTCCACCTACACCGCCACATCCACAGCCTCCTCAACTTCCTACTCCACTTGGACCTCCGCCTTCTGGTTTAAGATTATTTTTTATTTTTGTGTATTTTATGTTATTTTAAGTCATTTCCCTATCAACATTTGTTTTCAGGGCAATTGTACTGCTCTTACACCCAATTTGGAGCCTCTTGCAGCCATCTAGCCCTTTCTATGACTTTTTTAGAACCATTTCAGTCCCCCAAAGTTCGGGTCCCCATTGACCTCAATGGGGTTTGTTGTTCAGGGTTAAAGGGGTTCTCCGGGAATTAAGAAAATGAAAATACTTAAATATTACTTCATTATAAATATATTCCCAAGTACCTTACATTAGTTATAATGGCTCATTTTGTCTGGGGAACAATCATTAGGAAAAACAAAATGGCCACTGTCCTATTAGTACATACAAAACCTGTCCTAATCACTCACGAGGACAAGTTACTTCACGACGTTGAGCTAAAGAGCTGTGTCATCCTCTTCTTTACTTGTCAGGGATTATGATCCTGAATAGAGTTTAATATGGTCATCAGCTGAATCTCTGTAGTAATGGAGTTCATGAGCAGATGTGTCTGATGAGCAGCAGCTTTTGTATGCAGTATCCATTACCACAGCCCCACATTACCACAGTCTTTCCTGTCCTTCCTCTCTGTATTTCATGTCTCCTCATGAACTCCATTCCTACAGAGATTTAGCTGAAGATCTTCTCATCTGTATTCAGGATTATAATCCCTGACAAGTAGGAGAGGAGTATGAGGCAGCTCTTTACCTCAGTGCTCTGAAGTTACTTGTCCTCCTGTGTGATTAGGACAGGCTTTGTGTGTTCTAATAGGACAGTGGCCATTTTGTTTCCCCTGATCATTGCTCCCTGGGCAAAACGAGCCATTATAACTAATGAAAGGTATTTGGGAATATATTTATAATAAAGTAATATTTACATATTTTCATTTTCTTAATTCCCGGAGAACCCCTTTAAGTTCAGGTCAAGTTTGGAACCCGAATCGAACTTTGAAACGAAGTTCGGCCGAGCGCCTCGAACCCGGACATCCAGCGGTCCACTCATCTCTACGCATCACCAAGTGGCATCACCATAGTAGCTGGATACATACATGCACAGACAAAAGAAGAGTGCTTGCCCTCTTCTACAATGAAGAAAGGAGAGAAGTGAGAGGAAGATAGACAGTGATGCCTGGCACGTAATACCTGGAAATATAGTTTTTTTAACTACTGACCAGCGTCAGAATATCAACAAATGGTCCATGACAAGGAAGCGGATAGCAGCAGAAACATCTATTTCTGCAAGCGAAGATCAAGTAAATATCATCACAAGGTCATCTGAACAGAAGAAGAAGGCAGCAGCTGGAAGCTTTCCTGAGACTTGAACTGTGTGCCTTATACACTACTGGACTTAAGTTACTTAGGTGACTTTGCTTCTGAAGCATGCTGAATTTTCTATTATTAAACTTAAACAAAACATTACTATTTCATTTGTTTCTATTTTCTGGAATTGTACTGCTTCCATGTAATAAAGATGAGAGATGAAAAACACAAACTACATTCTAAATCATAAATAGGTAGTGAAAATGCTACACCGGCTACTAGGTCTGATAATAGGTCATGATTTCCCATTCTGTACAGGTAACTTTTCAATTGCCATTATGGTAATCACTATAAGCAGAATTACAGTGACAAGTAAAACCACCATATAGATAACACAGGATCCACCATTTACAATAGGTGATATCACAGCTTATCTACTCCCTCCTCACCTTTGCACAGGTCACAGATCATGCCCAGAAAACTCTTCCGTAGAAGTCAACGGGGTCCCCTCCTGTCCATTGTGTATATGGCCTGTGTAGCTGCTCTCAAGAGACATGAGGTCTTAACATATTTTAGGCCAAGCGGCCAATATGAAAATTATAGGTTATGTAGAATTTATTAAAATATGGGGGGGGAAAAACATGGAAAAATTGACTCAACCGAAGCTGCCGCTGTAGAATTATTTGATGCCCAAGTGAATGGACAGGGTTGGGCTGAGCCTGCCAGAAAGGTTGTGAAACAACCCCTGAAAAATAGTCTAACCCTTTGGGCTTCCCAGTAATAGTGGAACCTGTATGTACATAGTAAGTGTTAGAAATGTTTTATACTGATGTTTTATTATATTGTACTGTTTGGCTAATAGCGGTAAATAAGGAATACAGTAGACTTATGAGTTTGATGAATTCTTCAAGGTAGTGCTCCTTGGGACAAGGGGGGGGGGGGGGGGTTTTTTAACGGCTGTGTGAACATGTCTTATTTTTTTTCATACATTGTATAGTGGCTGTGCTTAGTACTGCAGTCCAGGTCCATTCACATGACTTGAATGGGACTGAGCTACACCCAGGCCACGGGCCTAGGACGAGGCTGTTCACTTACCAGAGCGCAGCGGCCTCTGCAAACAGCTCTGCAGCAGCAGTAAACAGCTAATAGGTTACTTATCCATACAGAAGTTTTATCTCTGTGCTGACTGGTGCAGAAAGACAATGGGGGGGTCAATTATTAAGAAATATACCCAACGTTTTGCCGTATTTATGGTGCAGATTTTCCCGCAAAAAAAATGAAAATCTGCACCTTTTTCCCCTGTGTATGCCACTTACTCCTTTTTTCGCCAGTCCTGATAAAAGGGGGGCGTGGTGTGGGCGAACTGGCAATCTCGTCTGGTACATCATTTTTTACGCCTGCTTTTGGCATAGAAATTTACCTGAATATACGCCAGCAAGAAGCTGACGTAGATTTAAGCAAGTCACACCGCCGCCAGTAAATCGCCTAAGTTATGTAGAGGCCAGCACCTCTACATTACGTAGGCGCATCAAAAGTCCGCGGACATGGACTAACACCGGTGTTTAAATGGCCAGTCTTAGTAAATGTCCCCCAATATGTTGTATGTACTTTTCAATGGTATTGTGCTGCAGAAATTAAAACAACAAACAGCCAAAAAATTCTAAAATAAACTGTATCTATGAATATTGAGCTTAAAAAAAACACCTATTTCTGATGGAAGTGTCCCTTTAAGCAATCAGCTATGATTAGATGAAGTTATGAAAAATTCGATTCGGCTGCTTTGCCAAAGTTCACAAAGAAATTCACTTTGTGACGAATTAGTTCGTCATGAAGCTCATTTGCATCTAGCTGCCGCAATGACGGGGAAGGGTGATGGCGCTATCATCCGTCATTAAACCCCTCAGATGCCGTGTTCATCGCTGCCTCGGAGATTAACATTGAGGGCTGTCAGGGGTTAATCCGGTAAAAAAAATTAATACTAAATAATCACCTTATCCATTTAATTGAGAAGAGACTTCCGCAGCCATCTTGATTGAAGACACCTCACAAACTCTCACGCCGTGGCATGATGACATCATCACGCAGGATGGCGTGGTGACGTCCTACATCACTGTACGTGAGATTTTGCGTAGTACCTTCAATCAAGATGGCCATCGCGGCCTCTTCCCGTGCAAATGTATGAGGTGAGATATTATTTTTTTGTTTGTTTTAACGGCCATTTCAAGGAAAATTGATTCATTACCACGAAGCGCGAGGAAATTGGGCTTTGCAGCAAATAGAATTATTCCTGAAATTCTTATCGAAGTCCACTTTGGATACTTCAGTTCCCTCAACACTAGCTATAATCTGTGTGGAGACCTAGGGGTAAGTGTCCAGATCTCCAGCATCTCCAGCAGCCTGCAGAGTTTCATGCAGGAGATAGGCCGCTGACAGAAGAACCCAGTGGTAGCATCTTCATCTTCAACACATGGCAAGAAACATTGTGATGACTAAATGGAGCATGCATGGTTCTGGGGAGGTTGGATGAAGTAAGCCCGAACACTTTCTAATGTGTATGGCTGGCCACAGTCTAAACATACAGTATGTAGAATATGAATCTTCTCTCGACATTTTTTACATTTTAATTCGCAAAGCCGAATTTCCTTGTGCTTCGTGGTAACTAATCTATTTTCCCTGAAATGGCAGTAAGAAAAAATAAATCATACTCACCACATCCATTTGAACGCCAAGAAGCCACCGTAGCCATCTTGATTGAGGATACTGTGCAGAATCTCTTGCGCGGTGATATATGACATCACCACACCAGCCAGCACATGCCGTGCAAGATTTTGCGTGGGATTTTTAATCAAGATGGCCACAGCTGCCTCTTCACTCTCAAATGGATAAGGTAAGTATTTTTTTTTACCACCGTTTAATCCCTAAAAGCTTAAACTTTTATCTCAGATGCCGCGATCAGTGATGAACGCGGCATCTGAGGTGTTCAATGAAATTCGGTGAAGCAGCCGAATCGAAGTTTTCTAAACTTCGCTCATATCTAGTTATGTCCATACAGTGGAGGTCTTGACCACAATGCAAACCACGCAATTGCTCCTGCCTTTCAGACAGCACCACATCTTTTCTCTGACTATGGGGCATGGGAGACTATGGCTCCCATTCCCGTTGCTTGCTCTCACAGGCCACAGGCCAGTAGGCCTGAAGCCTTTGAGGCAGTACAACGAGCAGGCAGCCGTGATCAGTGCAACCTCCTGCACCAGGCCTTAAGCTACACCATTGTAACACCCCGAAATGGTGTTAGCATTCCTGCACTCCGCTACTGTCTCTAATGCTTAACATGAATGTCATCTGTGTATTTATTTCCAGGTTCTGCACCCTTGTGCATTGCTATGATTACTATGAAACTGTTATTACATGTAATATGCCTGGTTCACCAGCAGGTGGCAGTGTGTATGGCAGAGCTATAGTTAGAGGGAATGAAACTCACCTGCTTCCTACCAGAAGGGAGGGGTTACAGTTCTAGTTGATTCCAGTTTAGACTCCATATTGGAGCTGAGAAAACATGAAAGCGATAGCAGCCAGAGGAAAGTGTTCTTCGGCTGGAGCAGGAGCCACAAAAGGGAAGTAGTTTGTAGAGAACCCGGACTCCATGCTAATTTATTTTATTGAGTGTCAGAAGGGGGATAGCAGCCCAAGGTAAACCAATCCAAGGATACCAGAACCAACCAAAAGTCCAGTAACCAGACCCCAGCAGAGTTTAGCACAGCAGAGAGAAAGAAAGCAGAGTTATTAAGCAATCCTGTCTACCCAGCAGAGAAAGAGAGAAAGCAGAGTTATCAAGTTTGCCTGCCAGTTTATGCCAAAGCCTGCTAGAACCAAGAGAAAGCCTGAATATTGCCTGGAATCAGTATAGCTGCTCTTAAAGTTTACCAAGGTCTGGACTCAAGTTATTGTTCACCCCCTAACTCAACTATTCCCCTTTATATGCTTCGGAGCCAAAGCCTGGGGTCCCACTGTATCCAGCTAGGAGCACCGTGACACATAAAGAGACATATAGGCCACACTACACCACTCGGCATTCCAAATAAACCTGAAACGCGACAGGACCCTGGGGGGTGGCTCATTGCACAATGACATTGTGACATCCACCTGGCACTACTGGGCACAATAAAGTGAAGAGGGCACTATAAAATAAAGGTAGCACTGTTGATGGACATAAAAATACATGGGACAGTGCTGAGGGATATAAAAATATAGGGGGCAATGCTAGGGACTGTAGAGAGGCTGTTATGGGTTATGGGCCCCTTTCTGGTGAGAAAGGAAAGCATCTTTTAGAAGAGTGTCTAAAGGAATATCAAATTTGGACATGGGGGGGAAATATTTAAACAGAAGGAATCAATATACAGTTGCAAGAAAAAGTATGTGAACCCTTTGGAATGATATGGATTTCTGCACAAATTGGTCATAAAATGTGATCTGATCTTCATCTAAGTCACAACAATAGACAATCACAGTCTGCTTAAACTAATAACACACAAAGAATTAAATGTTACTATGTTTTTTTTGAACACACCATGTAAACATTCACAGTGCAGGTGGAAAAAGTATGTGAACCCTTGGATTTAATAACTGGTTGAACCTCCTTTGGCAGCAATAACTTCAACCAAACTGTAAAGTTCCACTATATTCAGGAGTTTGTAAGCCATGTACCGTGGTGGGCTCCCCAGGATACAGTGAAGTCACAAACAAGGAAAGCAACCCCAACACCAGCTTTTGCCAAAACAGAATTATGGAGTCCTTCAAATGAACAGTAGCAACACTTGTGGCCTGACACAAACAGAGACCCTAACTAACTAACTACAGGCCTGGTCTCAGTCTCTAGGCGCCAACAGTGTAATGAGGTGCGTGTGCGATCTTACCGACCCGGGTCTGCTCTGCATCCGCTGGTGACTGAGAACCAAACAAATGCCTCTCCAACAAGCATGCGGTACCGCAGTGTATGTTGCTTTGCTCCTCAGCTTTCATTAGCGTTCCTGGAAGCAATCCTCGTTCCTCTGGACAGGATCAGGGTCTTGGACATGATCAGCTTCACTTAGCTGCAGCTCTGGTCACTGAAGTATGCTCCCACACCTGGATGCCGTCGGATACTCTGCTCACATAGTTCCTCAGTCTCAGCTTTGTCTAAGATGGCTGTTTCCTTTTTTCTTCTCCAGACTCTGAAAATCCACCTCTCATGAATATGGAAAATATGCAGCCTGTTAGCTGTGTTTAGGAAACAGCGGCATCTTGTGGCCAAACGCAGAATGTCAGTCCAGATCATTTAAATTAATCGATACAAACTTCCTTCCCAAATGATAAAGATTTACAATGTCCATGGCAGAAAATCTTGAGAAAAATGCCCTATACAGGTGAAACTCGAAAAATTTGAATATCGTGCAAAAGTTCATTTATTTCAGTAATGCAACTTAAAAGGAGTTGTAGTAATAGAATAATGAGCGAGCACTCATACACTTGGCAACCAGATTGACATATGCAGAAAATATTTATTAAATTCCCATAAAATACAAGTAATAAAATTTATAAGAACAATGTAGCAATAATATACAACATTACAGTCACATATATTGTGGTAGATATGATCGACACTATATTCATATGACTCAATAGTGTCGATAAATTCAATAATACAGGGAGTGCAGAATTATTAGGCAAGTTGTATTTTTGAGGATTAATTTTATTATTGAACAACAACCATGTTCTCAATGAACCCAAAAAACTCATTAATATCAAAGCTGAATATTTTTGGAAGTAGTTTTTAGTTTGTTTTTAGTTTTAGCTATTTTAGGGGGATATCTGTGTGTGCAGGTGACTATTACTGTGCATAATTATTACGCAACTTAACAAAAAACAAATATATACCCATTTAAATTATTTATTTTTACCAGTGAAACCAATATAACATCTTAACATTCACAAATATACATTTCTGACATTCAAAAACAAAACAAAAACAAATCAGTGACCAATATAGCCACCTTTCTTTGCAAGGACACTCAAAAGCCTGCCATCCATGGATTCTGTCAGTGTTTTGATCTGTTCACCATCAACATTGCATGCAGCAGCAACCACAGCCTCCCAGACACTGTTCAGAGAGGTGTACTGTTTTCCCTCCTTGTAAATCTCACATTTGATGATGGACCACAGGTTCTCAATGGGGTTCAGATCCGGTGAACAAGGAGGCCATGTCATTAGATTTTCTTCTTTTATACCCTTTCTTGCCAGCCACGCTGTGGAGTACTTGGACGCATGTGATGGAGCATTGTCCTGCATGAAAATCATGTTTTTCTTGAAGGATGCAGACTTCTTCCTGTACCACTGCTTGAAGAAGGTGTCTTCCAGAAACTGGCAGTAGGACTGGGAGTTGAGCTTGACTCCATCCTCAACCCGAAAAGGCCCCACAAGCTCATCTTTGATGATACCAGCCCAAACCAGTACTCCACCTCCACCTTGCTGGCGTCTGAGTCGGACTGGAGCTCTCTGCCCTTTACCAATCCAGCCACGGGCCCATCCATCTGGCCCATCAAGACTCACTCTCATTTCATCAGTCCATAAAACCTTAAAAAAATCAGTCTTGAGATATTTCTTGGCCCAGTCTTGACGTTTCAGCTTGTGTGTCTTGTTCAGTGGTGGTCGTCTTCCAGCCTTTCTTACCTTGGCCATGTCTCTGAGTATTGCACACCTTGTGCTTTTGGGCACTCCAGTGATGTTGCAGCTCTGAAATATGGCCAAACTGGTGGCAAGTGGCATCTTGGCAGCTGCACGCTTGACTTTTCTCAGTTCATGGGCAGTTATTTTGCGCCTTGGTTTTTCCACATGCTTCTTGCGACCCTGTTGACTATTTTGAATGAAACGCTTGATTGTTCGATGATCACGCTTCAGAAGCTTTGCAATTTTAAGAGTGCTGCATCCCTCTGCAAGATATCTCACTATTTTTGACTTTTCTGAGCCTGTCAAGTCCTTCTTTTGACCCATTTTGCCAAAGGAAAGGAAGTTGCCTAATAATTATGCACACCTAATATAGGGTGTTGATGTCATTAGACCACACCCTTTCTCATTACAGAGATGCACATCACCTAATATGCTTAATTGGTAGTAGGCTTTCGAGCCTATACAGCTTGGAGTAAGACAACATGCATAAAGAGGATGATGTGGTCAAAATACTCATTTGCCTAATAATTCTGCACGCAGTGTATATATCACACCAAAAAACTTCAAGTATATGCTGTTATTTGGGAAAAAGGGGGCGCTATCTTCTAGCGCTCTATCCCAATTTGGGAAACTGAATGTCACTGAAAATGTTGTAGGTGTATTCACTGGGAGCGCAATATGTTCATAAAGTGTCCACAGGAATCCTGATAATGTGAAAAGTCTCTTATAGCATATCCTTTTAAGCTCGATATGAGCTTTGGATTGAAGAAAACTTTAAATCGATGTTTGGCTTACCGTCTAGAGTCTGCTGTCTCCCTATTGCTTCAATGGAGCTTTAAATATTTGCCGGCTTATTCAGTCGCTCCATACAGCAAGCTGGTTTAAATTTAGCGGGAGTTCCAAAGATCACGGGAGTTGCCACTCTGTTCCGCAATTTCCTTTGGTGCAGCTTTCAACGATAAGAATAGTTAATCCTTTACTGTAGAGATTTTCTTCTGTATGGCCATACAGTATTATCGGAGGCTTTTCAATGCAGGTACATCACTTGTTTCACCATACGCGTTACGGGTAGATTCACTCTCCCTTCCTCAGTGAGGAAGGGATAGACACACAGAGACAGGCAAGCACACAATTATATACTCATTACTCACACATGCAGGCAGCACATTACACACCGACTCTAACGCACTGCATGAGGAGGAGGAGGCGGAGCTACAGGCTTGACTTGCAGGACTGGACTCCACAGGGCCGCAGGACAGGCTGATTAGGGACGGGTATGGTGCCACCGCTCACTTACTGGCCAGCAATATTTTTAAATCACCTCATGCCCATCGCAGGGCGCTGGAGTGATGGGACTGAAGAAGGAGCAATCATATATACAATTATGCAGCTCAGAGCAGTGCACCACGCAGAACGTCCTGAGCTAGTCTTTTTTTTTTTTTTTTTTTGTATATTTTTACAAAATTATTTTCAATATCACTTAATCTTTAACATTATTGCATTTCTCATTTTAACCCCAAAATTTCCCCCCTCCCCCTTTCTTTTGCAATGCATCTCCTATCCCCTCCAACAATCAAGACGGAAAAGGGGTACCGGTGAGGTGGGGGTAAGAAGAATTAAGACTTCCAAATCCCCCATATCTTATTCAATTTCTCCTCAATATTTCTTTGTTTATACAAAATTCTTTCATATTTCTTAATCTTGTTAACCAAATTTACCCATATACGCACACTAGGAGTGTTTCGTGAAAACCAACTTTGCGTAATTAAGAGCCTTGCCAAAAACAGTATTTTTATCAAAAGGAATCTTTTATACTTATCACAAATAATTTGGGAGATATCACCCAGAATCCAACATTCCATGGTATAAGGTATCACAACTTTCAATTTCTTGGTAATAAGTTTATCTATTGCTTCCCAATATTCTGTCAATTGTGCACAAAACCAAAACATGCGCAAATAATCTGCTCCAAGTGCATCGCACCGTGGACAATTAGGATTAAGTATTTCTTAACCCACAATTATTGAGCCACACTGGTGTGACATACACTCTATGTATAATATTAAATTGAACCACTGGCTACTTTCACACTGGTGTTTTGGTTTCCGTTTGTGAGATCCGTTCAGGGATCTCACAAGCGGTCCAAAACGGATCAGTTTTGCCCTTAATGCATTCTGAATTGATAAGGATCCGCTCAGAATGCATCAGTTTGCCTCCGTTCCGCCTCCATTCCGCTTAGGAGGCAGCGTTTTGGTGTCCGTTTGACAAAACTGAGCCAAACGGATCCATCCTGACACACAATGTAAGTCAATGGGGACGGATCCGTTTTCACTGACACAATCTGGCACAATAGAAAACGGATCCGTCCCCCATTGACTTTCAATGGTGTTCAAGACGGATCCGTCTTGGCTATGTTAAAGATAATACAAACGGATCCGTTCTGTACGGATGCGTTTGTGCAGATCCATGACGGATCCGCACCAAACGTGAGTGTGAAAGTAGCCTAATCTTAAATTAATCATTATTTCCCCCAATCAGCTGGTTGGATCCTTAAACCCGATTCCCAAGCCTTTTGTCTGGGACACCGTATGGTATTAAATAGTGCTTCCAATAGCGATTTATATAATTGTGAAATTTTAAATTTCTGCCCCAAATTTCCTATCAAATCGTTCAAAAGTGTGCAACTATCTATCTGTAACATATATTTCCCCTTTACACTAGAAAGTGCCGAACGTAATTGTAAATATCTAAACCAAGATAAATTATTTATGTGCTCTCTTTATGTCCAAAAGGGGAAGTACAGTGGATATAAAAAGTTTACACACCCCTGTTAAAATATCAGGTTTCTGTGCTGTAAAAAAATGAGACAAAGATAAATCATTTCAGAACTTTTTCCACCTTTAATGTGACCTATAAACTGTACCACTCAATTGAAAAACAAACTGAAATCTTTTAGGTGGAGGGAAGAAAAAATATAAAAATAAAATAATATGGTTGCATAAGTGTGCACACCCTTAAACTAATACTTTGTTGAAGCACCTTTTGATTTTATTACAGCACTCAGTCTTTTTGGGTATGAATCAGCATGGCACATTTTGACTTGGCAAGATTTGCCCACTCTTCTTTGCAAAAACACTCCAAATCTGTCAGATTGTGAGGGCATCTCCTGTGCACAGCCCTCTTCAGATCACCCCACAGATTTTCAATCGGCTTCAGGTCTGGGCTCTGGCTGGGCCATTCCAAAACTTTAATCTTCTTCGGGGTGAACCCATTCCTTTGTTGATTTGGATGTACAGTACAGACCAAAAGTTTGGACACACCTTCTCATTCAAAGAGTTTTCTTTATTTTCATGACTATGAAAATTGTAGATTCACACTGAAGGCATCAAAACTATGAATTAACACATGTGGAATTATATACATAACAAGCAAGTGTGAAACAACTGAAAATATGTCATATTCTAGGTTCTTCAAAGTAGCCACCTTTTGCTTTGATTACTGCTTTGCACACTCTTGGCATTCTCTTGATGAGCTTCAAGAGGTAGTCCCCTGAAATGGTTTTTACTTCACAGGTGTGCCCTGTCAGGTTTAATAAGTGGGATTTCTTGCCTTATAAATGGGGTTGGGACCATCAGTTGCGTTGAGGAGAAGTCAGGTGGATACACAGCTGATAGTCCTACTGAATAGACTGTTAGAATTTGTATTATGGCAAGAAAAAAGCAGCTAAGTAAAGAAAAACGAGTGGCCATCATTACTTTAAGAAATGAAGGTCAGTCAGTCAGCCGAAAAATTGGGAAAACTTTGAAAGTAAGGGCTATTTGACCATGAAGGAGAGTGATGGGGGGCTGCGCCAGATGACCTGGCCTCCACAGTCACCGGACCTGAACCCAATCGAGATGGTTTGGGGTGAGCTGGACCGCAGAGTGAAGGTAAAAGGGCCAACAAGTGCTAAGCATCTCTGGAAACTCCTTCAAGACTGTTGGAAGACCATTTCAGGGGACTACCTCTTGAAGCTCATCAAGAGAATGCCAAGAGTGTGCAAAGCAGTAATCAAAGCAAAAGGTGGCTACTTTGAAGAACCTAGAATATGACATATTTTCAGTTGTTTCACACTTGTTTGTTATGTATATAATTCCACATGTGTTAATTCTTTGAATGAGAAGGTGTGTCCAAACTTTTGGTCTGTACTGTATGCTTTGGGTCGTTGTCATGATGAAAGATGAAGTTCCTCTTCATGTTCAGCTTTCTAGCAGAAGCCTGAAGGTTTTGTGCCAATATTGACTGGTATTTGGAACTGTTCATAATTCCCTCTAGCTTAACCAAGGCCCCAGTTCCAGCTGAAGAACAACAGCCCCTTGGCATGATGCTGCCACCACCATGCTTCACTATGGGTATGGTGTTCTTTTGGTGATGTGCAGTGTTGTTTTTGCGCCAAGCATATCTTTGTAATTATGGCCAACCTTGGTTTCATCAGACCATAATACCTTTTCCCACATGCTTTTGGGAGACTTCAGATGTGTTTTTGCAAAATGTAGCCTGGCTTGGATGTTTTTCTTCATAAGAAAAGGCTTTCGTCTTGCCACTCTACCCCATAGCCCAGACATATGAAGAATACAGGAGATTGTTGTCACATGTACCACACAGCCAGTACTTGCCAGATATTCCTCCAGCTCCTTTAATGTTGCTGTAGGCCTCTTGGTCGCCTCCCAGACCAGTTTTCTTCTCATCTTTTCTTCAATTTTGGAGGGACGTCCAGTTCTTGGTAATGTCACTGTTGTGCCATATTTCTCCACTTGATGATGACTGTCTTCACTGTGTTCCATGGTATATCTAATGCCTTGGAAATTCTTTTGTACCTTCTCCTGACTGATACCTTTTAACAATGAGATCCCTCTGATGCTTTGGAAGCTCTCTGTGGCTTTTGCTGTGGGATGCGACTAAAAGAATTTCAGGAAAGACCAACTAGAGCAGCTGAACTTTATTTGGGGTTAATCAGAGGCACTTTAAATGATGGCAGGTGTATACTGACTTCTATTTAACAGGATTCTGAATGTGATTGCTTAATTCTGAACACAGCTACATCCCCAGTTATGAGAGGGTGTGCACACTTATGCAACCACGTTTTTTAGTTGTTTTTTTTTTCTTCCCTCCACCTAAAAGATTTCAGTTTGTTTTTCAATTGAGTGGTACAGTTTATGAGACATTGACAAAATTATGTATCATTTTCAAACAATATTTTATTATGAGTGGAGCATTTACTGTTTGCCGAGTGCTCATCAACAGACGTACTCAAAATTTCAGCAAGATGGATGTCTACATCTACCATTGTATGGTTACCATTGACAACAACCAAAGTTGTCTATTCTTTTCTTTCTTATTATGCTAGTGTAGTGCAAGCATGCTCTCAGCAGTTTTTATAATGATAATTAATATATGGTGTTATTTTTAGATATTTTAGAACAAACATACAATATTATTATATGCAACATTATGGTTGCCCATAGCAACAGATATACACTCACCTAAAGAATTATTAGGAACACCAGTTCTATTTCTCATTAATGCAATTATCTAGTCAACCAATCACATGGCAGTTACTTCAATGCATTTAGGGGGGTGGTCCTGGTCAAGACAATCTCCTGAACTCCAAACTGAATGTCAGAATGGGAAAGAAAGGTGATTTAAGCAATTTTGAGCGTGGCATGGTTGTTGGTGCCAGACGGGTCGGTCTGAGTATTTCACAATCTGCTCAGTTACTGGGATTTTCACGCACAACCATTTCTAGGGTTTACAAATAATGGTGTGAAAAGGGAAAAACATCCAGTATGCGGCAGTCCTGTGGGCAAAAATGCCTTGTGGATGCTAGAGGTCAGAGGAGAATGGGCCGACTGATTCAAGCTGATAGAAGAGCAACGTTGACTGAAATAACCACTCGTTACAACCGTGGTATGCAGCAAAGCATTTGTGAAGCCACAACACGCACAACCTTGAGGCGGATGGGCTACAACAGCAGAAGACCCCACCGGGTACCACTCATCTCCACTACAAATAGGAAAAAGAGGCTACAATTTGCACGAGCTCACCAAAATTGGACTGTTGAAGACTGGAAAAATGTTGCCTGGTCTGATGAGTCTCGATTTCTGTTGAGACATTCAAATGGTAGAGTCCGAATTTGGCGTAAACAGAATGAGAACATGTACCCATCCTCTGATGGCTACTTCCAGCAGGATAATGCACCATGTCACAAAGCTCGAATCATTTCAAATTGGTTACTTGAACATGACAATGAGTTCACTGTACTAAAATGGCCCCCACAGTCACCAGATCTCAACCCAATAGAGCATCTTTGGGATGTGGTGGAACGGGAGCTTCGTGCCCTGGATGTGCATCCCTCAAATCTCCATCAACTGCAAGATGCTATCCTATCAATATGGGCCAACATTTCTAAAGAATGCTATCAGCACCTTGTGGAATCAATGCCACGTAGAATTAAGGCAGTTCTGAAGGCAAAAGGGGGTCCAACACCGTATTAGTATGGTGTTCCTAATAATTCTTTAGGTGAGTGTATTTTATATGCATTTTTCTTGCTATATTATTTTCAGTTACCATTATCTGTTTTGTAACCAGACTGCAATTGTTTCCTTTATGGGTTTATTATTTTCCAATGATTATAAACAAGATGCCAATCACTTACATGGTGAGGCTATATAAAACAAATCATAGACCATGTTATAACCAGACACCCATCCAGACCAGGTTTAGGTTATTTTGGATATGGGGATGGAAATCCTGAATAGGTTACAAATATAAGAAAGTCAACATAAGCAGACTCTTTTATAATACTTTCACACTAGCGTTTTTTGCGGATCTGTCATGGATCTGCAAAAACGCTTCCGTTACAATAATAGAACCGCATTCATCCGTCATGAACGGATCCGGTTGTATTATGTCTTATATAGCCAAGACTGATCCATCATAAACACCATTGAAAGTCAATGGGGGACGGATTCGTTTCCTATTGTGTAAGAGAAAACGGTTATTCTGTCCACGATGGGGATGCAACCAAAAGGAACAGAATGCATTTTGGTGCATTTCGTTTCGTTCAGTTCAGTTTTGTCCCCATTGACAATGAATGGGGACAAAACTGAAGTGTTTTCTTCTGCTATTGAGATCCTATGACTGATCTCAATAGCAGAATTGAAAACGCTAGTGTGAAAGTAGCCTTAGCTACTGGAAAAGTCCTGAAATGCGTGTAGTCTAACAGAGCCTTTCTACTGTCATCCTCAACAAAAGTGGAGCGATATCAATAAATCAACTACTACTACAAGTCCTTTCCTCAAATGGGTTCTCCAGGACTTAAGAACTGATGACCTATCGCTAGGCTATCAATATTAGATCGGTAGGGGTCTGACACCCCCCGCACACCCGTCAGTCAGCTGTTCTGCCGTAGCTCCTATGCTGAAACTACACGGCTTTGACAGCTGGTTACTGCATCGCTGCCCCCATTGAAGTAAGTGAGAGTCGCTCTGCTGTAGCAGCTCTGTCCTCTACACAATGGGTGAAGGTGTGTAATTCCAGTGACCTGAGCCAGCATTGAGGAAGGTTAACATGGGCAATTTCCCAGGGCCTTTATCCCTAAAGGGGCCCCTACTCCTAAGTAGCACCTAAGGCAGGAGAAGGGGTGCACGTGATGTAACCTGCAGCATCTAACAATATGTGCTGGCAGAGGTTCTCTGCATTTAGCAGCTGCTAGTGCTACCTTAAAGGGGTTGTCCCAACTGGGACATTTATGGCATATTGATAGGATATTGTCACAGACGTTCCCGCGACAGGTGGCAGGAGATCGGTGAGACTGACAACACGTGGCTTGATCTGACATGTTTTCCGTTTAGATCAAATGACGTCTGTGTTGTTTCTGGTGCTCGCCGCACCTTCTTTCCCCAGGTGTGGCTATAAGGGTCATTTAACCGTCTCTATTTATTGTTGTTTCTCCCTGTGCGGTTTATAGCTTCTGCTTGGGTTGTGGATAGCTGGTGTGTGGATCTCAGCTGAGCTCCTGGTGCTGCCATAGCCACTTGAAGTTAAGTGTTTTCTTTCCCTTTTGTATTTTGTTTGGGTTATTTTGTGTTTTGCATTTCCCTGTCATTTGTATTAAGGCCTGAGGGAGACTCCTGTTCGTCCTTTCTTTTGGAGGAACAGGTTGTCTCAGTCCTGACATTAGTACCAGGGTCCTATAGGGTGAGTTAGGACATTAGGTATTCCTGTGTATGAACTCACCTACCTCTGGGGTCTTTCATACTGGAAGTTAGTCAGGACTTTGATTAGGGTTTTACTAGGAGGTGTCCATCTCCTTTCCCTAGTTTCCAGGCCTTATTCCCTCACCCTTTTCCCTCCTATGTTCGGTGTGGTGTTTCCCTCCCACACACGAACGTGACAGATATATCTGATTGATGCGGGTCTCACTTCTGGGGCCAACTTTTATCTAACACCATGAATGGAGAGCACACTGTGCATTTGCCACATCCTCTCCATTCACAGTTATGGGACTTCCAAGAACAGTCTGTATAGTCCATGGGCAGTGTTCTCTCTAAGCTTTGGCAGCTGCTGAGCGGGGTCGGCTCAGAGCTGGGCACAGCGCCATCATAGGTGGGCGATAGGAAAACCTAAGATAATTGTCACATCAAAGAGCATACAGTGTAACCCGTGCGTCATCCCGTCCAATACAGTATAATCCCTGCACAGTGTAGAGGTATACTGTATATTGCGTGTATTGCCAGGGTGGGCTTCCCCAGAGTACAGAACAGGCTCTAAACCACCTCCTTGTTTGACACCACCTCCCTGCTCTACACCACCTCCATGCTCTACACATCCTCCCTGCTCTACAGTGCATCCCTGCTCTACAGTGCCTCCATGCTCTACAGTGCCTCCCTGCTCTACACATCCTCCCTGCTCAACACCTTCTCTCTGCTCTACACCACCTCCTTGCTCTACACATCCTCCCTGCTCTACACATCCTCTCTGCTCTAAACCACCTCCATGCCCTCCACGTCCTCCGTGCTATACACATACTCCCTGCTCTACACATCCTCCTTTCTTTACACCGTCTCTGTGCTTTATGAGTCTTTGTTATTTATTTAGCCTGTGAGTCATTTTAGTAGCTCATACAACCCTGAAGCTGAAGAAAGAATCATTAGAATTAGACGAGAGGGAGAAGGAACGAGAGACTAAATCAGCCACATTGGGTATGGGACACTTGGTTTCAGGCCCCCAGCGCACTTGCTAGATGACAAGACACAGATCTGCACATCCACAGGACTCACCGCTATTTGCATCATTCACCTCCACCGATCCCCGATGCTGCTGTTCCAATGTTGCTTTGCTCCGCGCTGCTCCCCACTTCCTGTCCAGGCTTGAAAACACTGGAAATGCCAGGAAAGGCCGCTCATATTGTGTGTATTGCCAGGGCTTCCCCAGAGGGCGGAACAGGAAGTCCGGGCTGCGGCGGTGAGCGGGTCTGCAGAGGTCCTGAGCGGAGGCATAAAGGAAGCTGCGCGGCCGCACGCCTGTGCAGCTTACAGGGAACACTGTCCATGGGTGGCTGGAAAGCACTTGGACATCCCTCTTTCTTGGAAACGTCACAAGGATAACTCAAGGCCTGTTCTTCTCCATCCGAATTTCCATGTGCCTGTAAACCAGCTATATACTATGAACTACGTCATTACCAAATAGGTGAACATTGCTTGAAGCCACCACGACTGTATACTGAACTGTGATGACGGATCATGTATTTATTCTGCCATTGGATATATATGAAGCTTTTCTGAAAGCTTCTATGTTCTGCACTATTATCTACTATTATTTGGACATTATTGAGGGACGAGAGACCCCTTATCTGCTAGAACTGTATGGTGGTTGGATGTATTTCACCTTTATTTCATTTTTACTACGATATCTGATGCATCCAGTGTTATGGTAGAGACTTCTATTAGAACATGATGTGTGCATGGGCTCTATGTGTGTACAAGGTTAGACTTTTCTTTAAAGGGGTAGTCTGGTTAGAGAAGGATAGGGGATAACTATTCGATCTGTGGGGGACCCCCACTGATCACAAGAATGGGGGCCCTGTACCCCATGGAGCCCCTCTGAAATGGACAGAGTGGCTGGTCGGAAATGCACGCCGCTGCTCCATTCCTGTCTACGAGAGCGTCGGAAATAGCTGCTTTTATTTTCCAAAAGTATTAACGCTATTGTGACCAAAATAAGCAACGTCCTGAAGGGGTTAAAAAGATATCCAATTAAAGATGATAGTTTCACTTTAAGAAAAAAATAAACAACTGCAGTAACTATAAGAGGTGATGTCGTCATAGCAACCGGACTGTTCTATTGTTGTGTATTTGGTTCTAGAACACGGACACCTAGAACGCATGTGAATTACACTCAGCCTTTCCTCACAGGTCACACATTACAGGTGAAGTGAACATTTACCTACCGTGCGATAACTGCGATATTACCGGAAGGAAATCTCTGGAAACAGATCTCCGGAGCTGAAACGGTAAAGTATAATAAGTGTAATATAGCGTAATATATCTAATCAGATACTGCGGGAAAGTTATTAAGACCCTTGTCTCATACACTAGTATTAATATGTAATGCGCTGTAGTGAGGAGCGCCACAGTTATTAACAGACTTGTCTCTTTATAAATTTGGCGCATCTTTCTGACATCATTCCATCATGCGGCAGAAAGCAAAGCCGCACCGGCTATGAGCTGATGCAGGTTTGTGCTATAATTTAGACCAATTTTTGGTGCAAATTAAAAATATTTGGGAACCATGTTCCTCTAGCTAAGTCCCACCCACTTTTTAAGTGGCGCAAGTGTAAAATTGGTAAAAGTTGCAAAATGCCACTTGCGCAAAAATTTGCAACTTTTGCACATGATAAAACTACCGTACATCAATGTTAATTCCCTCCTTTTGCTTTATCTACGCAAAATGGTGCACCTCTCTAGTGCCACCTATAGGTAGATACTTCACAGTATACATATGTAGACAGGTCCTATTAAAAGTGAGAACTATAAATACGTATGCAGTAGCTCCCTCTATGTACTGAGGTTTTGTAATGTGATTTATGGATATGTAATCTTATAGGTGTAATATAAAATACATGTTTATTTACCTGTAAAAAAAAATGGGGCTGATTATCGTCTCAGAAAACTACGGGAAAAACGAATGTTCTTTTTTTTGCTGTGTGCATGAAAATCATACAGCATTAAGTGTCTGATAGGTTAGTGGACACGCCCGGACCCAAACCTGTTTCAAGATTTTGGCCGTGTTTTGTGGCGGCAGTGAATGGAGAGGTGGCCACGCATTAGCAGTTCTCTCCATTCACTTCTATGTGAGTTTTAAAAATAGTTGAGCACTCTTAGCTAATATTGGAACTCCCATAGAACTGAATGGAGAGAGCCATACGTCCATAACCACCTCTTCCTTTCCTGTGGCCGCAAGATGGTCCCCATTCTTGAATAAGGTGCGGGTCCTAGTAGTGGGTCCTGGACATGGCATATTCTGTGGAAATGCCATGGATGTCCAAATGGACATACTTCTTTAATGTAAGAAACCATGATTCATATATAAGTGCTTCACATGATGGAAACCACTGGATTCCAACAGACCTCACTGACTTGGGGGTCCATCATGTTCTTTTGTGGTCTTGTAATTTTATCAGGAAGAAATGAGTTGCATGTGTTATCGCATTACATGGTATTTCAATGTCTCTAATGTATTGGCTTGTGAGAGTTGTATATATATAATGGATTTTTGTCTTTAAAGGCTTTGTGAGATACTATATAACAATGGCGGACAATGCACTTGAGAAGTCCAGGAAGAGACGCCACTGCTGCCCCGACTTACCAGCCAAGCGGCGTCTGATTGACCCTGCACAATCATCTCAGAGGCGTGTTGTGATCTACACCCCGTCCAGTGAGCTCCTGAGGTGCCTCGGATTCTTTCTACGTCGGAGGTGCTATAAGCTTGATCTTTCCCCTACACAGGTTATAGGATGGCTAAAAAATATCGACAACTATCTCCTTATTATGGGTTACCAACCGGTAAGTTTCCTGAGCTCAGGCAGCGTGGTCTTCCTCTATATGCTATGCCGGGACCTCATCTCCCCAGAGGCAGACAGCGTAGAACAGCTTCAAGTGTCGGTCCTGACCTGCTACTTCATCACCCACTGCTACACCGGCAATGAGAATGGGTATCCAGAAACACCATTCCTGCTGGGCTCAAGGAAGGCCTTTTGGGACCGATGCCTGTCATACATCAGCATTATGAGCTCCAAGATGATGCAGATCAATTCCAACCGCCAGATTTATAGCGAGACACTCGCTGAGCTGAAAGCTATAGGGCGATAAGACACAACCTGTGACCTACAAGAACTGGATGGACAGAAGATGGATTGGAAAATGAGCCCAGAATATGACATTTTGTGAAGGGACCATGTTTTAGGGAGGTATTAACATCTGAGACCACCATGTTATACATATATGCCATATAAGTTATCATGGCTCCTGGAGATTTAAGATCAGGATGTGAAAGACTCCAGGGTGCATTGTATGGACTCCTGGTTTATTACATGTCCCCCTCACAAGCCGCTCTGGCTCTTTTTCAAGTCCCTAGATCTTCCTATTTTTCAAATTGATATCTCTTAGAGATTTCAATATTGGAATTAAACCGTATGGCTCTCAGAGCAGACATTGATTTTTCACATTGCTGCACTATGGTGCAAAGACATTAGTTTTCAGACTGGACTTTACAAATGCATGATTTTTATTTGGCTCGGAGCATTTCTTTATAGATGACAGCTGGAGAATCAGGGACTAAGTTATAAACTGTACTTAACTTACTTCACAAAATCGTTCCCTGTTCCGAGCTCCTAGTCATGTGGCCCTGGAAGCACTTTTATGATCTGGTAGTGAAGTTTTGTCTACTGGTCACATGTCTTCCAGGCTCCTAAATCATGCCCCGTTGACAGCACATCACCAGTAATATCCCTTTTGGGGCTGGTGCTCTGTCCTGTATACAAGGTGCATGACATGACCCAGCGTACAATAGCTGGATACATGCATGCACAGACAAAAGAAGAGTGCTTGCCCTACAGTAAAGATAGCAGAGAAGTCAAAAGGAAGAGTGGTGCCCGGCACTTAATACCGGGAAATGCAGTTTCTTAAACTATTGAACAGCTCTACAAATTCAGCGTCAGGATATCAACAAATGCATAACATCTATTTCTGCAAGCGAAGGTCAAGTAAAGATCAGATTCTTTACAAGGTCTTCTGAACAGAAGAAGAAGGCAGCAGCTGGAAGCTTTCCTGAGACTTGAACTGTGTGCCTTATACACCTACTTGACTTAAGTTGTGACTTTGCTTCTGAAGCATGCTGAACTTTCTTTTATTAAACTTAAACAAAACATTACTATTTCATTTGTTTCTATTTTCTGGAATTGTACTGCTTCCATGTAATAAAGATGAGAGATGAAAAACACAAACTACATTCTAAATCATAAATAGCACAAAAGCTACAATGCTTGTTCTATTTCAGTATGTTCTCAACAACCCTTTACCTTTAGAAAACCCCTCTGGGGTCAGTTAAAGGGAATGTGTCATCAGAAAATGACCTATTGTTTAAATCGCATTTTTATGCTGAACATATATTTTAGCATTTTAGGTGAGATCTTTTAATTTTCCATGTCACAATTTTTATTTAAAAAAGTGTTTATAACCCTGCAACTTTCACACCGGCTACTAGGTCTGATAATAGGTCATGATTTTCTATTCTGTACAAGTAACTTTTCAGTAGCCATTATCATTATCATTGGAGGCGAGCGAATTTCTAAAAAAATGTATTCTGTTGGTTTGCCAAATTTCCCAAAAAAATTCAATTTGATCCGAATTTATTTGTGACAAATCGTGTTAAAAAATATCTTTTTCTTGGCTGCTGAGAGCCTGTATAGTGGTGTAGAACACTGTGCCTTGCAGTAACACGCATAGGGAGTCCACTGTAGTAGTGAAACAATATTGTGGGTCAGTATGACACGCAGATGACAGACATCACTCTTAGAATGACTTCACGTTTCACTTATTTGGTCAGTTACGGGGCTGACCAAATAACTTAAGTGTGAACTCAGCTTTCACAGGTCAATGTGCAGAGACCCAAGATCCTACTATAGTGTGAAAGAGCGCACTCCTTTTACACCGTCGTCAGCTGATTCCACATAGATTTCTACAGAACCTGTTCTGTTACACACTGATACAACTAGTGCCCCCCTGACAAAGTGGAGAGGGTGTCAGCAGTAAGTTTGTGTTGACCTCACTGTTTATTTTGCCCTTCTTCTCATCTATCATAAGAACAACCCAAAAAAACGGATCCTGTCTTTTGAGCATCCCCCTTCATAGGGTCAGCATTTGCTCAGTAATCCATCAGTATTGTTAAGGCAAAAAAAAACAACAGGAGTGGATCCAAAACAGAGATGACACGTGATTAGAAAGTTTGCATATCTTCTGTGTTTTGTGTACCCACTCCTGCTTTTGGCTTCCAAATCATGAGCACATTCTGCTACAAAATAGGGACCGTGTAATACAGGCCTTAAGGATGCTCCAAAGACAGGATCCATTGTGTTTCTCATTTTTCCATCCTTTTGACAGATCAGAAAAAGGGTAAAATAAATAGTAATGTCAACAAGGCCAAACAGGGACAATAATGGGGGGGATTGGGTCAGCACAACCTGTATGTAGGTGCACATCCCTATGGCGAAATACATATACAAACGGAAAATACAAATGTGATAGCACTCTGCATCCAGCATTCTGCCCTGCCTCCATGCTGGATGAGGCATTGGTGTACATTTTGGCCAAAGCGTAATAAGCCACTCACCACGTCAAGGTCGCCTCTATTGAGTGGTCCCTAACACTAGTTCCTACCTGTTTATGGGCCATGACAGCCACACAAAGTCCAGGGAATGCAGGTCAGCATGCACGCCAAGCACACTCTGCTTTTAACCCCAGCCGGTGCCATTACAGCTTTCATCGGATCCAGGGATGCAAGTACCAACATGCACGCTGAGCCCACCATATACTTCTCCTGGAGCCAAATGGCTACTGGTAGGTTATATATAAGCAGACTCAGTTTTATACTGACTTTAAAACCAGCCTCCAGGACAGATTGACTGGTCAGGTGTGCATGACTCCAAGGAGATCGCCACGCCTCCAATATATACTACAAAGAAAAATTGTGGGGGATTGGGTCAGCACAACCTGTATATAGGTGCACATCACTATGGCGAAATACATATACAAACGGAAAATACAAATGTGATAGCACTCTGCATCCAGCATTCTGCCCTGCCTCCATGCTGGATGAGGCATTGGTGTACATTTTGGCCAAAGCGTAATAAGCCACTCACCACGTCAAGGTCGCCTCTATTGAGTGGTCCCTAACACTAGTTCCTACCTGTTTATGGGCCATGACAGCCACACAAAGTCCAGGGAATGCAGGTCAGCATGCACGCCAAGCACACTCTGCTTTTAACCCCGTCCGGTGCCATTACAGCTTTCATCGGATCCAGGGATGCAAGTACCAACATGCACGCTGAGCCCACCATATACTTCTCCTGGAGACAAATGGCTACTGGTAGGTTCTATATAAGCAGACTCAGTTTTATACTGACTTTAAAACCAGCCTCCAGGACAGATTGACTGGTCAGGTGTGTATGACTCCAAGGAGATCGCCACGCCTCCAATATATACTACAAAGAAAATAATGGCCCTATCGTAGAGTGGTGAGGTGGCAACAGCATGAGGAATCAACACAGTGGCCCAGTCACAGAGTGGTGAGGTGGCAACAGCATGAAGAGTCAACACAGTGGCCCAGTGACAGAGTGGTGAGGTGGCAACAGCATGAGGAGTCAACACAGTGACAGAGTGGTGAGGTGGCAACAGCATGAGGAGTCAACACAGTGGCCAAGTCACAGAGTGTTGAGATGGGGAGGCAAACGCAGTGGCAGTAACAGCGCAAGATGGTGGGTGGCAGTAGGAGTACATGGCAGCAGGTGTGTGACATCAGGCGAGTGGCAGCATCCGAATAGTGGCTGAAGCAGGTGGCCAGAAGAAGCAGGTCTCTTTTGACAAAGTTTGTGTTTGTCACCCAGAATGATCTATTGTGATGTATCAGACACTGGCGTGTGGAAATCCTGGCTGACCCACGCTTGATTCATCTTCACAAAGGTCAATCTCTCCACATCTTGGGTGGAAAGGCGAGTTCCTCTTGGGGTAACTATGCCCCGCGCCGCACTAAACACTCGCTCTGATGCCACACTACTGACCGGGCAGAAAAGCTTGTCCAGGGCAAACTCGGCCAGTTGCGGCCATAAATCAAGCTTGGCTGCCCAATAGTCCAGGGGATCTTCGATGTGGAATGGCAGGGTGCAGTCCAAGTATGCCACCACCTGGAACACAGAGGGCCCCCCGGTCAGACCTTCGTGAGGATGGGCAATTGCACATATAGGCAGCGGCTAACTGACTACATAGAATGTCTCAACAGTAGTTCAGTTTATCCTCTCTCTCAGCGGGTGGAAAAAAGGCCCCCATTTTGGACCAATAGCGAGGGTCTAACTTGGTGGAGAGCCAGTAGTCAACCCTCTGCCAAATATTGACAATTCGGCTGTCACTACACAAGCAACTGAGCATGCATCAGGGCATCTGCGCAAGGGAATCCAAAGGAATCCCTGCGTCCATCTCCACTGCATACTGCCACAGTGTGTCGGGTTCATCTGGCTGGTCTTACTCATCGCCCTCTAGCTTCTGCTGCTCCTCCTCTCCTGTCACTTGTGCAGAGAAACTATGTATACATTGCTTGTGCGTAAAAGTCCTCATCTTCCTCCTCCAGTTCAGCCCCCACAGGGTTGTGAGGTGTAGGCGCCACGTCTCCTGATTTAGCAGCATCTGTTCCAGGACATGAAGTAGTGGAATGACGTTGTTCATCCCGTAGTCCTGGCGACTGACAAATAAAGTGGCCTCCTCAAAGGGCCTGAGAAAACGGCAGGTGCCACGCATGAGCTGCCACTGGCTAACGTAAAATTTACACAAGGGAGTGCTCCTGTCTGCCTGCATCATCAAAAAATCGTTTATGGCCTTCCTCTGCTCACATAGTCTGTCCAACATGTGGATGCATATCAAGCGATGTTGGGGAACGCTATTCTGCCTTTGGAGCTCAAGAAGGGTGGGCTTTGCAGTGTAAGAGTAGCTGAAGTACATGCAGAGTTTCCTGGCCATTTTCAGAATGTCTTGCAGATGGGTGGAAAACTTCAGGAATCGCTTTACAACCAGATTAAAGACATGCTCCATGCAGGGCGCATGGCTCAGCCCTCTTTGACACAGCGCCGACACAATGTTTTTCATGTTGTCGTGACCATGTTCCAATTTTCAGTTGGTGAGGAGACAGACAGGATTCGATTTCTTGGAGGACGTGAAGCAGTTCCTCCCCTGTGTGACTCCGTTCGCCTAGGCAAACTAGGTGCAGAACAGCGTGACACTGCCGTGCCCTGCACATGTGGAATGCTGGAGGAGCTTTCCGCATTGTGCCTGCAGTGGAGGCTGAGGACAAGGTGGAGGATGAGGAGGCAGCAGAGAACATTGGTGCAGGCCCCAACGCTTGAGACCATGAAGGTGGCAGTGCCGTCACCTGGCCAAGTTGCTGGTGTGGCTGGACAGGAACCACATTTACTCAGTGGGCCAAAAAGGACAAATATTGTCTTTGACTGTAGTTACAGCTCCACACGTCGGGTCTGCCGTAAATCGTAGCAGACACTGACAGGCTCAAAAACTGGTCCACCTTCTGTTCAAAATACGTGTGCAGGGCTAGTACTGCCTTTTTGGAGAAGAAATGATGGCTTGGGACTCTCCACCTTGGCTCGGCACAAGACATCAGTTCTCTGAAAGGTGCAGAGTCCACCACATGGAAAGGGAGGGACTGTACTATCAGAAACTTGGCCAGGAGCACGTTCAGCTTCTGCACCGTTGGATGAATGAACGCATACTGTTGTCTTTTTGCAATCACCTCTGTGATCGATTGCTGACAAAATGAGTGACTAGGAGGAGGAGGAGCAGGAGCATCCGGACCAGTAGATAATGGGAAGGAAACACAGCTCCCTTTTGCTAAGGTGGTGGAGCCTTCAGGAAAAGGGGTGCGGGCCACTGGGTGATGCAGTCGTTACTGCGTCAGGCTGTACCACTACATTAGTGCCATGGTTTTCCCAGGCCACTTTATGGTGATGCTGCATGTGTTGACGCAGGGTCCTGCTGCCAACATTGGCACCCTGGCCACGCTTCACCTTCTGTCCACAGATACTGCAAATGGCCATGCTGACATCCTCCGGCAGCTTGATGAAAAATTGACACACCGCTGAGTATGGCATTGGCCCCCAACCACTTCGTGCTGACTGCCTGCTACTAGTGATGAGCGAACCCGGACCTCCACGTTCGAGACTGTACCAGACACGTTGGTGTCCATGTACCGAACCCAAACACTGATTTTGGTAGCAAAGTCTGTGTCCGTTGTTCATACTTTAAATAAAGCTTGTTGAAACGCTGCAGCGCTGCCAATCAACAAGCGTTTAAGCTGTGGGCACTTGGAAGCCATCAGAGTCATGCCTAGTATTGGCATGGCTGTAATTGGCCGACGCACCATGTGACCATGCATGCATAAATGTTGGATCACATGATGCGCCGCCATTCTGCTCTAACTAGTGTAGGGACAGGACGCTGCTGCAGGCAGGGAAAGTGTTAGGCCTTATTATTTTAAAAATGTTTGCTAGTGACCTATAGGTATTATTGATTGGTGCAATACAGCTCCGTTGCACCAGTGAGACAGAAATACCATACTTAATTGTGCTGTTCAGTCTGAGGGTTTACTGTTGGCATTTTTTTTAGTGCAATCCTACTCCTTTGCAACAGTGACAGTGAAATATAATAGTTAAATCTGCCGGTTAATTCGGTCGGTGAGACCTACCTATTTTTTTGGGTGAAAAAACACTGTACTTGCCACCGTCACAGGGAAATAATAATAGTTAATCACTCTGTTAATTGGGGCGGTGAGACCTACATATTATTTTTTTTGTGTGTGTTAAACACCTCTATTGCATCCGTTACACGGATATACAATTGTTCGTCTGTCAGACAATTTTGTGGGTGACTGTAACAAAATGAGGAGAGCATCAACTAAGAGACTTGGCAGTGGTCATGGTGCTGCTGGTTTTGGTGGTGGAGCTCCTGCTGCAGGGAGAGGATGTTGTCGATCTGAGCCAGGTACTCGCCCAAATGAAACACCTTCCTCTGGTGCACATAGGCGACAAGACGTTCTGCACCATTTTGTAGCCCCGAATACCGCTCTAAGAATAGTGAGGCCAGAATAAGTACAGACGGTAGTAGATTGAATGACTGAGAGTGCCTCCAGTTCCTTCATATTGGCTTCGACCCGGTCCACTGCTGAAAGTGCAGAGTTGGCACGGCGGCCCACAGGCATCCATCTTTGACCTCAATCCCTTGCACATCAGCCAAGCAGCCTGAGCCCCAAGTCATGCAGCAGTAACTTATGCTCTTTGATGACTCTGCTGGTGGGGTTTTTGTGGGCCATCCACCTAGCCCTACCCCAGAAATGACAGAGATTGAGTGCACTGATGCCCAACCCCTTATGTTTGAGGAATTAGGACATGGCAGAACCACCACAGCACGTCTCTGATGATGATGACGAAACACAGGTGTCAACTGCTGGGGCTTTCTGCAGTGTGCATACCAGCCAGAAGGCCAGGGGTTAGGAGTGGGTGGAAGATGATGGGGAGGATGATGATGAGGTCCTAGACCTCACATGGCATCCAGGTCATGCCAGTGACGTGTGCAGTTTGGGGGAAGAGTAGGGGGCATGCAGCACCAGCCACATAGCAAAAGAGGGCGCAGGGTGCAAAAGCAGAGTGGCCGTCCCCCAGCTGGTACTCCTGCTACTGCCCAACGAGCCAAGAAACATAGCACACCAAAGCCAGCGCAAATGAGTTCCCTGGCGTGGGAGTTCTTCAGGCAGTGTGAAGACGACAGGACATGGGTGGTTTGCAGGCTGTGCAGTCAGAGCCTGAAGCGAGGCATAAATGCTCTCAACCTGAGCACCACCTGCATGATCCGGCATTTAACCCCAAAGTATGAGCTGCAGTGGAGTAGACACCTCAAGAACCACAAAAGACCAAAGGCTCCTCCTGCTCCCTCTTCTGCTGCGGTCTCAGCATCTTCCTCCCCCTCTCGAGCAAGTGTTGCACCCGCCACTCCTCAAACAGAGGATGTGGCAGCAACACCACCACTGTCAACAAGCATCTCCACACTGTCCAATGGAAGCGTTCAGTTGGCCATCCCCAAACACTGGAGAGAAAGAGGAAGTACCCCCCTAACCACCTGTGAGCCCTGGCCCTGAATGCCAGCATTTCAAAATTGCTGACCTTTAAAATGCTGCCATTCCATCTGGTGGAGACTGACAGTTTTAAAAATATCATGCCAGCAGCTGTCCCACGGTATGTGGTTCCCAGCCGCCACTACTGTTTAAGGCGGGCTATCCTTGCCAGAAAAAATCAGGTCCACATAATCACTGACACATGGACCAGTAAGTACGGGCAGGGACATTATATCTCCCTAACTGCCCACTAGGTAAATGTAGTGGTGACTGGGACTGAGGCGAACAGTGGTTTGCCGCATGCCCTACCGCCACAGAGGATTGCTGGACGTTTCTCGGTGCCTTTTGTAACCGGTGTTGATTACTAGGTGGCCACCCTGCTGGATCCCCGCTACAAGGACAACGTGCCGTCCTTACTTCTGTCACTGGAGCGTGAACGGAAGATGCGCGAGTACAAGCGAAAGCTGGTAGAGGCACTACTGATGGAGTTCCCACCTGACAGTGGGGGCGGAGTGGAAGCATGAGGCGGAGACGGAGGAGGAGGAAGTTGCCAATGCAGCAGGGGCACCATCAGTGCAGCGTCCCACATTTGTGTGAAATGGACACTTTAAACATCTGCTTATTTATGTATTTATCTAATGTATGTTATTTCACATTATCAGTCTGGCATTGTCATTTCACCCATTCTCCCCTAGGTGGTGCTGGCGCTACATAATATATATAGTTGGGGTGTGTCTAGTTTAAAGGAGGTTATGTTAGAGTCAGAGTGAGAGAGTAGAAGCAAGTTCATGGAGGAGAGAAACAGGCCTAAATCAACATGTAGCTGTTTTCCTTTCCTCTGGGCCCCGATCAAGCCTGGAGAAGATAACCACAGCAACCAAGCACCAGACAGTGAGTCTATGTCTAAATATGAAGTAAGCCTAGTAAGTGTTGTAGCTGAATCTAGCTTATGGGCCTCATCAGCACAAGTGCCTGAGAGCAAATTTCCAAGTCCCGGGAAACGAATTGATAATTAGTGCGCAGAATTGTCCTTATTCACTAGAAACCTTCCAGGATATAGTGGAAACCTAAAAACCTGATTACTTCAGGAGAGCATCCTGCAAATAATGTAGCAGAAGACTGATGCCTGCCACAAGGGAGAATGTCCTTATTGGATATCTCAAGATAAGTAGAAAACAGCATATTTAGTACCAGAGTGCTATAGATTAAGCTTAGAACTATTATAGGAAGTCTTGCCTGTAAAGTGTCAACCCTAAAGAGAACTCCTCAGCTGACAATTGCCTAAACCTGATAAGTCATCACTTATGCCATATGAATGCACTTTATTGATGGACTGTAACATCTGCCTTGAGACTATTGATTCAAGTAAATGTTCAATTGTTTTACAACAACTGACTCTTCATTACTACTACTACACTCAACATTTGCACATTATGGTGCTGACATCAGGAACACAGGGGCCCAGCCACCAAAGCACCTTAAACACCTACACCATCAATGGCACCTCAACTTCCATCTGGCTGGTGTTCCCTGCAATCGAGAGTGTCCCAGAGGATTTAGTGCTGTCTTCCTCATCACTGCACGCCGGCCCAGGGAGGCTCTGCTAACCGTGAGAACATGAACTACTACCCTCATCGGCACACCGTAGCCTCACGTGTATCCCCTGTGGACCAGGTCTCTGCATCAGCATCTCAGAAGGAAGGGTTAGAATGGCCCAAAGTGGAAAATCTTTGTCTGTACACCACAATATCCAGCACTATCATCTGATACAGACCGTCTTGGCAGGAGGCAGCGTTTCAGCAACACGGTGGAACAGCACATGTCCACACATCTGCACGTACTGACTGATGGGTCTGCCCCAGTGGCGTAGGGATCGCCATAGCAGCCATAGCAATGGCTATGGGGCCCTACGCCACTGGGGGGCCCGGGCTGCCAGCTGAGTGTAATGCTGGGGCTCCGATCGGTTACCATGGCAGCCAGGACGCTTCTGAAGTCCTGGCTGCCATGGCCAGTTACTCTGCAGAATACTTACATGCGCTGGGGCCGCCGGGCGCTTCTCCTTCTTGTAACTCGTCACAGGTCTGTGCGGCGCATTGCTATAAGCATAAGCAATGCGCCGCACAGACCTGTGACGAGTTACAAGAAGGAGGAGCACCCGGCAGCCACAGAGCATGTAAGTATTCGGCAGAGTAACTGGCCATGGCAGCCAGGACTTCAGTAGCGTCCTGGCTGCCATGGTAACCGATCGGAACTGCCGCTGCCACCAATGAAGGGGGAGGGGGGGCGGGGGGTGCACTGCCCACTGCCCACCAATGATTTTTAATACTGGGAAAGGCGGGGGGAGGGCACACTGCCCACCAATGATTACCGGGGAGGGGGGGGGGTGCACTGCCCACTGCCCACCAATGATTTTTAATACTGGGAAGGGCGGGGGGAGGGCACACTGCCCACCAATGATTACCGGGGAGGGGGGGAGGGCACACTGCTCACCAATGATTACCGGGGAGGGGGTGTGCACTGCCCACTAATGATTTTTAATACTGGGAAGGGCGGGGGGAGGGCACACTGCTCACCAATGATTACCGGGGAGGGGGGGGAACACTGCCCACTGCCCACCAATGATTTTTAATACTGGGAAGGGCGGGGGGAGGGCACACTGCCCACCAATGATTACCGGGGAGGGGGGGAGGACACACTGCCCACCAATGATTTTTAATACTGGGAAGGGCGGGGGAGGGCACACTGCTCACCAATGATTACCGGGGAGGGGGGGAGCACTGCCCACTGCCCACCAATGATTTTTAATACTGGGAAGGGCGGGGGGAGGCACACTGCCCACCAATGATTACCGGGGAGGGCACACTGCCCACCAATGATTTTTAATACTGGGAAGGGTGGGGGGAGGGCACACTGCCCACCAATGATTACCAGGGAGGGGGGGAGGGCGCACTGCCCACCAATGATTTAAATACCGGGGAGGGCGCACTGGGGGCTGATGGAGAGGGTACTGGGGGCTGGTGAGAGGCACTAGGGGCCTAATGGAGAGGGTACTGTCGGCTGGTGAGAGGCACTGGGGGCTGGTGAGAGGCACTGGGGGCTGATGGAGAGGCACTGGGGGCTGGTGAGAGGCACTGGGGGCTGGTGAGAGGCACTGGGGGCTGATGGAGAGGCACTGGGGGCCGATGGAGAGGCACTGGGGGCTGGTGAGAGGCACTGGGGGCTGATGGAGAGGCACTGGGGGCTGGTGAGAGGCACTGAGGGCTGATGGAGAGGCACTGGGGGCTGGTGAGAGGCACTGGGGGCCGATGGAGAGGCACTGGGGGCTGGTGAGAGGCACTGGGGGCTGATGGAGAGGCACTGGGGGCTGATGGAGAGGCACTGGGGGCTGATGGAGAGGCACTGGGGGCAGATTGAGAGGCACTGGGGGCTGGTGAGAGGCACTGGGGGCCGATGGAGAGGCACTGGGGGCTGGTGAGAGGCACTGGGGGCTGATGGAGAGGCACTGGGGGCTGGTGAGTGGCACTGGGGGCTCATGGAGAGGCACTGGGGGCTGAAGGAGAGGCACTGGGGGCTGGTGAGAGGGAATAGGGGCCTAAAGGTGAGAGGCACTGGGGGCTGATGGAGAGGCACTGGGGGCTGGTGAGAGGCACTGGGGGCTGGAACTGTTAGCTGAGGTCTGATTAACATTGGGGGTCTGATTGGTGGTCTGACCTGAGGTGTAATGAAAATTTTTTTTTTTCCGGAGCAGCTTGGAGAAAAAAGGCCTCACAGTCTCCCACACTCCTTCTGCCCGGCCAAGCCAGCCAGCACCCCTGAGGCCAAGCCAGCCAGAAGCCCTGAGGCCAAGTCAGCCAGCACACCTGAGGCCAAGCCAGCCAGCATCCCTGAGATCAAGCCTGCCAGCACCCCTGAGGACAAGCCTGTCAGCACCCCTGAGGACAAGCCTGTCAGCACCCCTGAGGACAAGCCTGTCAGCACCCCTGAGGACAAGCCTGTCAGCACCCCTGAGGCTAAGCCTGTCAGCACCCCTGAGGCCAAGCCTGCCAGCACCCCTGAGGCTAAGCCTGTCAGCACCCCTGAGTCTTCAGAACTGTAAGTAAATTATATATAAGGGGAGCTTATAATATGAAAGAGACGAATTATGTCAGAGCGGCTCTTCACCTACACGTGTATCAGCACTAGATATATACCCCTTACTCTCCCTAATACCCAAACTACACAAGATACATATCCCTACCTTCTGTCTAATACACATACACACCCCACGATATGTTCTTTCACCTTCTTGTGTTACAGACCCCTGTACAATTTAACATTTCCTACACTGGCACAAATGCGTTGGCGAGGTCCGAGAGGTATGTGGGGGTGGGAGATCCGGGGGGGGGGCCATCTTTTTTTTTTGCTATGGGGCCCAGTCATTTCTAGCTGCGCCCCTGGTCTGCCCTATTTAACTTCTGGGTCTCCAAATTGGGTCTGCACTGCCAAGTCCGACACCTCCTCCACTGGGACCTGCACCTCCTGGCTCTTATATTGGCAGAGTAGAGAAGTATACCGGGCGCACCTAGCCATTGTTGTACTCCAGCACAGTTTGTGCATTCTCTCTGCTATTTCCCAATGTTTTGGGGCCTCTACAAACCAAAAAATAAGAAAAATAAAAAATACACCTAAACCGCCACGTCCACAGCCTCCTCAACTTCCTACTCCACTTGGACCTCCACCTTCTGGTTCAAGATTGTTATTTTTTATTTTTAGGTATTTTATATTTGAATTCATTTCCCTATCCACATTTGTTTGCAGGGTAATTGCACTGCTCTTACGCCCACGTTGGAGCCTTTTGCAGCCTTGTAACCCTTTCTATTACATTTTTAGAGCCATTTTAGTGCCCCAAAGTTCGGGTCCTCATTGACTTCAATGGGGTTTGTTGATCGGGGTCAAGTTCAGAACCCGAGTTGAACTTTGAAACGAAGTTCGGCCGAAGCCCTCGAACCCGGACATCTAGCCGGTCATCCCTAGTTGTATGAGCATGACCAAGACTTTCAAGTGCTATGAGATGCCAGTCATAAAAAAAATCTCTCCCATTGTGCCATCTGTCCTGACCTGAACATAGGCGGTGATATACAGAGGACGCGGCGGCACTTTCTATATGAGGGTGAAATGGTTATTGTACGGAGCAAGACTGACTATTTTATTTGTTTTCAAACATCATTGAGAAAGTACAAGAAACCGAAAGATGAACTAACCCAGAATAAGGGCTCTTTCACACCTGCGTTATTGTCTTCCGGCATAGAGTTCCGTCGTCGGGGCTCTATGCCGGAAGAATCCTGATCAGGATCATCCTAATGCATTCTGAATGGAGAGTAATCCGTTCAGGATGCATCAGGATGTCTTCAGTTCCGGTACGGAACGTTTGTTGGCCGGAGAAAATACCGCAGCATGCTGCGCTTTTTGCTCCGGCCAAAAATCCGGAACACTTGCCGCAAGGCCGGATCCGGAATTAATGCCCATTGGAAGGCATTGATCCGGATCCGGCCTTAAGCTAAACGTCGTTTCGGCGCATTGCCGGAGCCGACATTTAGCTTTTTCAGAGTGGTTACCATGGCTGCCGGGACGCTAAAGTCCTGACAGCCATGGTAAGTGTAGTGGGGAGCGGGGGAGCGGTGTACTTACCGTCCGTGCGGCTCCCCGGGCGCTCCAGAGTGACGTCAGGGCGCCCCAAGCGCATGGATCACGTGATCACATGGATCACGTCATCCATGCGCATGGGGCGCTCTGACGTCATTCTGGAGCGCCCCGGGAGCCGCACGGACTGTAAGTATACCTCTCCCCCGCTCCCCGCTCCTACTATGGCAACCAGGACTTTAATAGCGTCCTGGGTGCCATAGTAACACTGAAAGCATTTGGAAGACGGTTCCGTCTTCAAATGCTTTCAGTACACTTGCGTTTTTCCGGATCCGGCAGGCACCTCCGGCAACGGAAGTGCATGCCGGATCCCAACAACGCAAGTGTGAAAGAGGCCTTAGACAGAAGGGGCAGATGTAACTGGGAGCTCAGCCACTGTGTACTGGGGAGGACTGGAAGGACAGCTATTACACAATGCGGCTCAGGGCTGTCAGCTGAAGGAAATGCAGAGGTGGATGCGTAGTATCAGTTTCATCTGTGCACAGTTCAGTAGTTCATTGTAATGACATTTCGGATTACACAAGCAGACATGGCCGCTCCTGGACGCAGGAGTTACTGGTTAGGTGGGAGGAAAACACATCACACAATTGCAGTAGGTGCGGGATATACACTGCTCAAAAAAATAAAGGGAACACTTAAACAACACAAGGTAACTCCAAGTCAATTACAATTCTGTGAAATCAAACTGTCCACTTAGGAAGCAACACTGAGTGACAATCAATTTCACATGCTGTTGTGCAAATGGGATAGACAACAGGTGGAAATTATAGGCAATTAGCAAGACACCCCCAATAAAGGAGTGGTTCTGCAGGTGGTGATCACAAACCACTTCTCAGTTCCTTCCTGGCTGATGTTTTGGTCACTTTTGAATGCTGGCGGTGCTTTCACTCTAGTGGTAGCATGAGACGGAGTCTACAACCCACACAAGTGGCTCAGGTAGTGCAGCTTATCCAGGATGGCACATCAATGCGAGCTGTGGCAAGAAGGTTTGCTGTGTCTGTCAGCGTAGTGTCCAGAGCATGGAGGCGCTACCAGGAGACAGGCCAGTACATCGGGAGACGTGGAGGAGGCCGTAGGAGGGCAACAACCCAGCAGCAGGACCGCTACCTCCGCCTTTGTGCAAGGAGGAACAGGAGGAGCACTGCCAGAGCCCTGCAAAATGACCTCCAGCAGGCCACAAATGTGCATGTGTCTGCTCAAATGGTCAGAAACAGACTCCATGAGGGTGATATGAGGACCCGACGTCCACAGGTGGGGGTTGTGCTTACAGCCCAACACCGTGCAGGACGTTTGGCATTTGCCAGAGAACACCAAGATTGGCAAATTCGCCACTGGCGCCCTGTGCTCTTCACAGATGAAAGCAGGTTCACACTGAGCACATGTGACAGACGTGACAGAGTCTTGAGATGCCGTGGAGAACGTTCTGCTGCCTGCAACATCCTCCAGCATGACCGGTTTGGCATTGGGTCAGTAATGGTGTGGGAGGCATTTCTTTGGAGGGCCGCACAGCCCTCCATGTGCTCGCCAGAGGTAGCCTGACTGCCATTAGGTACCGAGATGAGATCCTCAGACCCCTTGTGAGACCATATTCTGGTGCTGTTGGCCCTGGGTTCCTCCTAATGCAAGACAATGCTAGACCTCATGTGGCTGGAGTGTGTCAGCAGTTCCTGCAAGACGAAGGCATTGATGCTATCGACTGGCCCGCCCGTTCCCCAGACCTGAATCCAATTGAGCACATCTGGGACATCATGTCTCGCTCTATCCACCAACGTCACGTTGCACCACAGACTGTCCAGGAGTTGGCAGATGCTTTAGTCCAGGTCTGGGAGGAGATCCCTCAGGAGACCGTCCGCTACCTCATCAGGAGCATGCACAGGCGTTGTAGGGAGGTCATACAGGCACGTGGAGGCCACACACACTACTGAGCCTCATTTTGACTTGTTTTAAGGACATTACATCAAAGTTGGATCAGCCTGTAGTGTGTTTTTCCACTTTAATTTTGAGGGTGACTCCAAATCCAGACCTCCATGGGTTGAAAAATTGATTTCCATTTTTTTATTTTTGTGTGATTTTGTTGTCAGCACATTCAACTATGTAAAGAACAAAGTATTTCAGAAGAATATTTAATTAATTCAGATCTAGGATGTGTTATTTTTGTGTTCCCTTTATTTTTTTGAGCAGTGTACAATGGAGAGTCCTTAAAGAGGAGCTGTCAATTTAGTAAATAATTGAATTCCAAATGAAATAAGCTTTCTGGAGCGTCTATTCTTATAAATGTATGTTGTGCGATTCCTCTATTATTTCTGTTAGACGTTTACGAATAAATGTACAAATGGGTGCTGTTACTGTCAGCACTGATTGGATAGTATCAGACTGGACACACCCCACAGCTGCTAACACCCAGTTGACAATTCATTTATAAAATAATGGCACAACATAGTCATAATAATGGATGTGCAGTCGCTCGGGTGCACTACTTGGGGTTTCTTAAAGTACATATTTGTCGTGACGCCAGTTGCAATGAAGCAACAAGGGCACAGGTCCCCTTTTTAGTGATACTGTGGATGGTACCCAGGTGTAGAAATGCCAGACTGCTGTATGGTGGCCTAAATGTCCTTTAATGGTGTTGCACGTGTCACGGTGCTCCTACCTGGATACGCTGGAACCCCAAGGGTTGCCCTCCGAAAGCAGAAAAAGGGGTAGTTGAATGGTTGGATGGAGAATAAATTAAGTCCAGACTTTGTGATGAAGTTGAATGGAAAGGAAGGTTCTATTCTCTGTAAGATAGCTCTGCCATGTTTGCTGCCACCTGCTGGTAAACCAGGCACATTACATGTGAACACAAACAGTTGCAAAATAGGAGATGCACATTATGTGGGACCTGGAAATAAATACATGTGATACCATTAGGTTAACCATAGGAGACAGTAGCAAGGTGCATAAGTGGTAATGCTCCTCTGGGGCGTTACAGATGCTCCAGAATTGTTACTAAACAGACATGTCAGGAAAGGTGACAGGTCCTCGTGAAAGGGAGGTCAACCATCACAATGATTTATTTATTTTTTTGGTGCATTGCTGTTTGTAAGAATCAGGTCTCATGCACACAGGTGTATTAGAGGCCATGCAGAGGTGCATGGACCTTACTATATCTTATTTGTTAGATTCTGTATAATTCCTACAGATGTCATATGTACAGAGCTGTTCTCCCCTGGAGAGGAAGAAGAATAACCCTGTACATATACAATGGAGTCCCTGCCGCTCCATAGTACAGAACCATGTGGGTCCCTGTGTGCTGCCGTACAACTTCCTGCACACAGCGATATCACAGCACAGGTATAATGCACATAGTGATGTCACAGCACAGGGATAATGCACATAGCGATATCACAGCACAGAGATAATGTACACAGCGATATCACAGCACAGGAATAATGCTCACAGCAATGACACAGCACAGGGATAATGCACACAGTCATGTCACAGCACAGGGATAATGCACATAGTGATGTCACAGCACAGAGATAATGCACATAGCAATATCACAGCACAAGGATAATCCACACAGTCATGTCACAGCACAGGGATAATGCACACAGTCATGTCACAGCACAGGGATAATGCACATAGCGATATCACAGCACAGAGATAATGTACACAGCGATATCACAGCACAGGAATAATGCTCACAGCAATGACACAGCACAGGGATAATGCACACAGTCATGTCACAGCACAGGGATAATGCACATAGTGATGTCACAGCACAGAGATAATGCACATAGCAATATCACAGCACAAGGATAATCCACACAGTCATGTCACAGCACAGGGATAATGCACACAGTCATGTCACAGCACAGGGATAATATACACAGTCATGTCACAACCAAGGGATAATGCACACAGTCATTTCACAGCACATGGATAATGCACACAGTGGTTTCACAGCACATGGATAATGCACACAGTGATGTCACAGCACAGGGATAATATACACAGTGATATCACAGCACAGGGATAATGCACATAGCGATGTCACAGCACAGAGATAATGCACATAGCGACATCACAGCACAGGGATAATGATCACAGCAATGACACAGCACAGGGATAATGCACACAGTCATGTCACAGCACAGGGATAATACACACAGTCATGTCACAACCAAGGGATAATACACACAGTGATGTCACAGCACAGGGATACTGTACACAGTGATATCACAGCACAGAGATAATGCACACAGCAATATCACAGCACAAGGATAATGCACACAGTCATGTCACAGCACAGGGATAATATACACAGTCATGTCACAGCACAGGGATAATACACACAGTCATGTCACAACCAAGAGATAATACACACAGTGATGTCACAGCACTTGGATAATGCATACAGTGATGTCACAGCACAGGGATAATGCACATAGTGATGTCACAACACAGAGATAATGCACATAGCAATATCACAGCACAAGGATAATGCATACAGTGATGTCACAGCACAGGGATAATGCAAATAGTGATGTCACAACACAGAGATAATGCACATAGCAATATCACAGCACAGGGATAATACACACAGTCATGTCACAGCACAGGGATAATATACACAGTCATGTCACAACCAAGGGATAATGCACACAGTGATGTCACAGCACAGGGATAATGCACACATTGATGTCACAGCACAGGGATGCTGCACACAGTGATATCACAACACAGGGCTAATGCACATAGCGACGTCACAGCACAGAGATAATGATCACAGCAATGACACAGCACAGGGATATCACAGCACAAGGATAATGCACACAGTCATGTCACAGCACAGAGATAATGCACACAGCAATATCACAGCACAAGGATAATGCACACAGTCATGTCACAGCACAGGGATAATACACACAGTCATGTCACAGCCAAGGGATAATACACACAGTGATGTCACAGCACTTGGATAATGCATACAGTGATGTCACAGTACAGGGATAATTCTCAGAGTGATTTCACAGCACAAGGATAATGTACACAGTGATATCACAACCCGGGGATATTGCACACAGTGATGTCACAGCACAGGGATAATGCACATACTGTAGTGATGTCACAATACAGGGATAATGTACACGGTGATATCAGCACAGGGATAATTCTCAGAGTGATTTCACAGCACAGGGATAATGTACACAGTGATGTCACATACTGTCTGCTATCCTTACAGTATGAGGACCTAGAGCAGCACAGCTCTCCTCTTATCAGCTTCAGCAGCAAACTGAATCTCTGTCCTAGGTAAAGCAAAGCCTAGCTCTCCAGCTACCCAAAATATATAGAATGTTGTTTTCCCTTTTGCGCTGGTTTTGTTGGTGGAAGATGCACCTAATTTATGACAAGGTGTGTGTCTCGTCATTAATTAGACGCACCTTCAGCCGTCCATGCACCTGGAAGAAAATATAGACCAGAGCAGTTTTTTATAGTTTTTTTCTACCAACATTTATGCAGTTTACTGCTTTAGACCGTAACTGTCACTCCACAGTTAAAGGGGTTCTGCAGTTCTTTTAAACTAATGATCTATCATTTGGATAGATCATCAGCAACTGATCGGCGGGGGTCCAACACCCGGGACCCCTGCCGATCAGCTGTTTGTGAAGGCAGTGGTGCTCCAGGCCAGTGATACTAGTCGTGACGTCACTGGGCCTGCGGTAAACAGCGAGGATGCCGTGGCGCTACTGCCAGCGCTGCTGCCTTCTCAAACAGTTGATCGGCGGGGGTCCCGGGTGTTGGACCCCCGCCGATCAGATGCTGATGATCTATCCAGAGGATAGATCATCAGTTTTAAAGAACTGCAGAACCCCTTTAAAATCAATAAGTAAAAGCTGCAGAAAGTCTAGGTGTAGCCTAGACGTCCTGAGTGCTGATGGCAGTATTCACAAGTTTCAACACAACACTGACCTCTAGTGGGGAAAGTGATACATTACCAGCGTCTCAGATTGACTTGTATGCACTCTTGTGCCTGCAACTGTCTGGTTAAAATCAATTAAAAGTTTTGCAAGATGTCTAGCTGTAGCCCCAGCCTTAGACCAAAACAGATCATGTGCAGACCTTAGAGGAACTGGTCTGATTTAGGCCTCATATGCTGTACACGGTCATAAATGCGTCAGCACCCAGCAGGCCAGTATCAGGTCAATGATATCTGGTACAGCATTGTTGCCATTGCTCCCCTGCCGCAGTTGTGGCCACTACAACCAGAGACCCAGCACAAGCGGACGACCAACAGGACGGCAACAGCACAAGGACAGACAAATGGATGAGCAGCGACAGCAGAGGACCACAGGTACATGAGGGAAACACATATGAGGACAGTGGCCGATCCAGAGCCTGGTCTCGGGGGGGGCACTTCCAGATTGTTTTGTGGCGGCGGACAGATGCCTGTCCCGCCAAACTGAGGGACGAACTTAAATGTCCCAGTCCCCTTGGCTAGTTAATCCCATTACTTATAATCTAATAGACTGTTTAAAGTACTGGTACGGTCTTCTATAAAGATGGCGGTGCGCCCGGCCCTTGTGGATACAGAGTCCCTGGTAATAGTCTTTGACCACTCAGGGCAGTAAATGATTTGTTTTCATTGGGGCCCTCAGGTCTGATCAGTTACACACACTGGGCTTCTGCAGGTCTTCCTGGGGGTCGGGCGGCTCAGGGCCAGTCTGATCACACTCTGCACCGAGGAGACAGATCGCAGCCCTCCCCCCGCACCGCAGAGACAACACAGGACCCCCACACCTTACCGCAGAGACAACACAGGACCCCCACACCTTACCGCAGAGACAACACAGGACCCCCACACCTTACCGCAGAGACAACACAGGACCCCCACACCTTACCGCAGAGACAACACAGGACCCCCACACCTTACCGCAGAGACAACACAGGACCCCCACACCTTACCGCAGAGACAACACAGGACCCCCACACCTTACCGCAGAGACAACACAGGATCCCCACACCTTACCGCAGAGACAACACAGGACCCCCACACCTTACCGCAGAGACAACACAGGACCCCCACACCTTACCGCAGAGACAACACAGGACCCCCACACCTTACCGCAGAGACAACACAGGACCCCCACACCTTACCGCAGAGACAACACAGGACCCCCACACCGTACCGCAGAGACAACACAGGACCCCCACACCTTACCGCAGAGACAACACAGGACCCCCACACCTTACCGCAGAGACAACACAGGACCCCCACACCTTACCGCAGAGACAACACAGGACCCCCACACCTTACCGCAGACTCACCCACAACACAGGACCCCCACACCTTACCGCAGAGACAACACAGGACCCCCACACCTTACCGCAGACTCACCCACAACACCCTGCTGCAGGCTCCCGAGGCAAGAGAGAGAGACAGGCAGTGGTGTCCCCGTCAGTGACAGTGTGAGCAGAAGAATCGGATTGAGTTCCTCTAGAGCGCTATACAAGGACTTAGTAACATAACATAACATAACAAATGCTCTGTCTATAACTGAGTATCAGGGTATATTATACAGGGGTAATATAACTGAGGAGGGGTATCAGGGGACATTATACAGGGGTAATATAACTGAGGAGGGGTATCAGGGTACATTATACAGGGGGTAATATAACTGAGGAGGGGTATCAGGGGACATTATACAGGGGGTAATATAACTGAGGAGGGGTATCAGGGTATATTATACAGGGGTAATATAACTGAGGAGGGGTATCAGGGGACATTATACAGGGGTAATATAACTGAGGAGGGGTATCAGGGGACATTATACAGGGGTAATATAACTGAGGAGGGGTATCCGGGTACATTATACAGGGGTAATATAACTGCTGAGGAGGGGTATCAGGGGACATTATACAGTGGTGATATAACTTATATTACCCCTGTATAATGTACCCTGATAGCCCTCCTCAGTTATATTACCCTTGTATAATGTACCCGGATACCCCTCCTCAGTTATATTACCCCTGTATATAGTACCCTGATACCCCCCTCCTCAGTTATATTACCCCCTGTATAATGTCCCCTGATACCCCTCCTCAGTTATATTACCCCCTGTATAATGTCCCCTGATACCACTCAGTTATATAACTGAGGGGTATCAGGCAGGGTACATTATATACAGGAGGTAATATAACTGAGGAGGGGTAGCAGGGTATGGTACATAGAAACATAGAATGTGTCGGCAGATAAGAACCATTTGGCCCATCTAGTCTGCCCAATATACTGAATACTATGGATAGCCCCCGGCCCTATCTTATATGAAGGATGGCCTTATGCCTATCCCATGCATGCTTAATCTCCTTCACTGTATTTGCAGCTACCACTTCTGCAGGAAGGCTATTCCATGCATCCACTACTCTCTCAGTAAAGTAATACTTCCTTATATTACTTTTAAACCTTTGCCCCTCTAATTTAAAACTATGTCCTCTTGTAGCAGTTTTTCTTCTTTTAAATATTCTCTCCTCTTTTACCTTGTTGATTCCCTTTATGTATTTAAAAGTTTCTATCATATCCCCTCTGTCTCTTCTTTCTTCCAAGCTATACATGTTAAGGTCCTTTAATCTTTCCTGGTAAGTTTTATCCTGCAATCCATATACTGCGTTATATACTGTTACTGTGTGTGTGTGTGTGTGTGTGTGTGTGTGTGTGTATATATACAGTTGCAAGAAAAAGTATGTGAACCCTTTGGAATGATATGGATTTCTGCACAAATTGGTCATAAAATGTGATGTGATCTTCATCTAAGTCACAACAATAGACAATCACAGTCTGCTTAAACTAATAACACACAAAGAATTAAATGTTACCATGTTTTTATTGAACACACCATGTAAACATTCACAGTGCAGGTGAAAAAAGTATGTGAACCCCTAGACTAATGACATCTCCAAGAGCTAATTGGAGTGAGGTGTCAGCCAACTGGAGTCCAATCAGTGAGATGAGATTGGAGGTGTTGGTTACAGCTGCCCTGCCCTATAAAAAACACACACCAGTTCTGGGTTTGCTTTTCACAAGAAGCATTGCCTGATGTGAATGATGCCTCGCACAAAAGAGCTCTCAGAAGACCTACGATTAAGAATTGTTGACTTGCATAAAGCTGGAAAAGGTTATAAAAGTATCTCCAAAAGCCTTGCTGTTCATCAGTCCACGGTAAGACAAATTGTCTATAAATGGAGAAAGTTTAGCACTGCTGCTCCTCTCCCTAGGAGTGGCCGTCCTGTAAAGATGACTGCAAGAGCACAGCGCAGACTGCTCAATGAGGTGAAGAAGAATCCTAGAGTGTCAGCTAAAGACATATGCTAACATCCCTGTTAGCGAATCTACCATACGTAAAACACTAAACAAGAATTGATTTCATGGGAGGATACCACAGAGGAAGCCACTGCTGTCCAAAAGAAACATTGCTGCACGTTTACAGTTTGCACAAGAGCACCTGGATGTTCCACAGCAGTACTGGCAAAATATTCTGTGGACAGATTAAACCAAAGTTGAGTTGTTTGGAAGAAACACACAACACTATGTGTGGAGAAAAAGAGGCACAGCACACCAACATCAAAACCTCATCCCAACTGTGAAGTGTGGTGGTGGGGGCATCATGGTTTGGGGCTGCTTTGCTGCTTCAGGGCCTGGACGGATTGCTATCATTGAAGGAAAAATGAATTCCCAAGTTTATCAAGACATTTTGCAGGAGAACTTAAGGCCATCTGTCCACCAGCTGAAGCTCAAAAGAAGATGGGTGTTGAAACAGGACAACGACCTAAAGCATAGAAGTAAATCAACAACAGAATGGCTTAAACAGAAGAAAATACGCCTTCTGGAGTGGCCCAGTCAGAGTCCTGACCTCAACCCGATTGAGATGCTGTGGCATGACCTCAAGAAAGCGATTCACACCAGACATCCCAAGAATATTGCTGAACTGAAACAGTTCTGTAAAGAGGACTGGTCAAGAATTACTCCTGACCGTTGTGCACGTCTGATCTGCAACTACAGGAAACGTTTGGTTGAAGTTATTGCTGCCAAAGGAGGTTCAACCAGTTATTAAATCCAAGGGTTCACATACTTTTTCCACCTGCACTGTGAATGTTTACATGGCGTGTTCAATAAAAACATGGTAACATTTAATTCTTTGTGTGTAATTAGTTTAAGCAGACTGTGATTGTCTATTGTTGTGACTTATATGAAGATCAGATCACATTTTATGACCAATTTGTGCAGAAATCCATCATTCCAAAGGGTTCACATACTTTTTCTTGCAACTGTATATCACTTAATTATACAGAGGTAGGGTAGGGTCACGGACTCACGGGTCTCAGACAGGGCAGCAGTGTTCTTCTTGTATCCTGTAAGGGAGCAGCAGCAGCTGGGCAATTACAGTGCGGAGGCAGAGGCAGCGGAGGCGGCCTAAAGGGGAAATGAAAATCAGCGGGAAACTCCTCGGGGGAAGGGGGTTGGGGGGGACAATTGCCTCATTGCCCCCCCCCCCAATCCGCCACTCTATGAGGAGGGATCAGACAAAGTCAATGAGGAATTAGGAGCAAAAACACTGTTTAAGGGGTCAGTACTACCACTTTGGGTTAACCCAGTGTTTCTCAAATAGTGGGGCGGTGCGGTCACTGTACTATAGCCCCGCCCCACCGCTCCCTCCGGTATACTAATATAAAATGTATTATTGAATTAAAAGTTATTAAACATGCCCCCCTCACTCCTAATAGTACCGTATATCCGAATTTCTTCTGTATAATGCCGGCAGGCAGGCCGGGCGGCCGGCGCGTCCCTCAGTGATGTCACGTGCCTGCGCCGCCTGCTTTATGAATGAAGCAGGCGGCGCAGACAAGTGACGTCACTGAGGGACGCGCTGGCCGCCCGGCCCGCCTGCCGGCATTATACAGAAGAAATTCGGATATACGGTACTATTAGGAGTGAGGGGGGCATGTTTAAAAACTTTAAACGGTGGCGGCGGGCACACGGAATCTGTGTATGGCACGGTTAAGGGGTGGGGGTCTGTGGATGGCACTGTTATGGGCTGGGGGGGCACTGTGTATGGCACTGTTATGGGGTGGGGGGTCTGTGGATGGCACATATATAACAGTGCCAGCCACAGATCCCCCTGTAATAGTGCCAGCCACAGATACCCCCCATAAGTGTCCGTCATCCACAGATCCCCCCATAAGTGTCCGTCATCCACAGATCCCCCCATAAGTGTCCGTCATCCACAGATCCCCCATAAGTGTCCGTCATCCACAGATCCCCCCATAAGTGTCCGTCATCCACAGATCCCCCCATAAGTGTCCGTCATCCACAGATCCCCCCATAAGTGTGTGTCCGATCCACATTTCTTTCTTTTTTTATTCTCTTATACGTTAATAAGGATACAGTGTTATGCAGAGGTGTACTTATAACAATTTTATAGACAAATGATACTATTTCAGTCGCGCGGGGGGCGCGAAATGTTTTCTTCTTCCTAGGGGGGGCATGACAGAAAATAATTGAGAAGCACTGGGTTAACCCCTTCTCTCTCATTTCTGTACTATTACATCACTGTAAGTACAGAGTTAAAATTCAGTGCCGAATAGTACAATATTGCCAGAGGCGTAACTAGAGTTCTATGGGCCCCAGAGCAATCTGCCCCCCCCCCCCCATTTCTGATGAAGCAAGCATGGCACAATAATGGGTGATCTCCTCCCTCTCCACAGTGCTCCTCCCCTGCCCTTCTAAAGCCCCAACAGCCATTGGCTGTGCAAATCAGCTGGTAGCCTATGCAGGATGGGAAATTAAAGGGCCCACCCTGGATGTACCTCACTCCCAAAACAGCCATCACCAATGAGGCTCTCTATAGGATTAATGAGCCCCTTCTATGGTGCCTCCAGTAGTATTTATCCACCTTTATAGTGCCCCCAGTAGTTATAATGTCCCCTATAAGACTCCTTACTGTCCAATGCCCCCTATAGTGCCCCTATAGCTATAAGGTCTCTGTAATGCCCCCTACAGTGTCCTAGTTGCTAAAATGTCCCTTTATAGTGGCCCCCGCAATAATAATGCCCTGGTTATGCTACCAGTATTTATAATGCCCCTGACAGTGCCTTAATTAACAGTAATGCCCCCCATAATTCCCCCAGTAAAAAGGCCCCTATAGTGCCTGCTATATTCCCCAATAATAATAATGCCCATATAGTGCCCCTGATAATAATAACGACCCCATAGTGGGGGCTGGACTGAGTGGATAAAACACTGCTGTGATGAGCACTTTGACGGGGGCCTCGCATAAAGTACAGTGACAGTGCTGGGCCCCGTTACACGTGAGTGCAGTAGAACAACCCCACCGCCATTTTTCTATGTCTTTATAAGGGACTCAATCCTCTGGCTGCCAATATAATACTGCAATAACTCTGTAATGCAGTATATTATATCAGTTACTTTAAAGAGTTCTGTTTTTTCACACAGTCACCACATTTCATAAATAAAACATTTAAAAAAACGAATGCGTCCTTAAAGCGGTCATTCAACCCCTACAATGCCCCCCCCCCCCACCAAAATGCACGGGCACCTCATACAGGTTATACTTACCTCCCCGTCACCCACGTAGTTTCTGATGCCCGCATGGCCGCCACTAAATCTCCCTGTCGTGTGGATCAACGGGAGGGGGGGGGGGGGGGGGGCAGCCAATAGCAGGCCGTAATGAGAATGAGCCTCCCTAGCGTCACCTGCTATGCTAGGGAGGCTCGTTCCAAAGTAGGGGTTAGAAGGGGCCCACACAGACCTGAAGCCAACCCTGGCTGCAAGTATTGAGCGCTGCTATGTTGAATGAATAAATGTTCACACATTAGAGTTGTATAAAATTTTGTGAAAATTTTAGCAAAAAGTGTGATACAACTGTAATGTGTGAAAACAGCTAGGAATGCAAAAGTTCTGCTTAAAGGGGTTCTCCAGGAATTAAAAAAATGAAAATACTTAAATATTATTTTATAATAAATATATTCACAAATACCTTTCATTATTTAGAATGGCTCGTTTTGTCTAGGGAGCAATCATTAGGATAATTAAAATGGCCGCCGTCCTATCAGTACCTACAAAACCTGTCCTAATCACACAGGATGACAAGTTACTTTACCACAATGAGCCATAGAGCTGTCTCATTCTCCTCTCTGCTCTGCTTGTCAGGAATCATGATCCTGAATACAGGTGAATCTCTGTGGGAAAGGAGATGATGAGGAGACATGAGAGGAAGGTGAGGTGTGGCTAATGAGCAGCAGCGCTTGTTTACAGTCTCCATTACCACATTACCAGTCTGTCTTGTCCGTCCTTTCTGTACTTCATGTCTCCCCATGAACTAAATTCCCCAGAGATTCAGCTAAAGTTCTTATCACCTGTATTCAGGATCATAATCCCTGACAAGTAGAGCAGAGAGAAGGATGTGGCAGCTCTTTTTCTCAGTGTTGTAAAGTAACTTGTCCTCATGTGTGATCAGGACAGGTTTTGTGTGAACTGATGGGACAGCGGCTATTTTGTTTCCCCTGATGATTGCTCCCCAGACAAAACGAGCCATTATAACTAATGAAAGGTATTTGAGAATATATTTATAATAAAGTAATATTCAAGTATTTTCATTTTCTTAATTCCCGGAGAACCCCTTTAAGTCCCCCAAAGCTACAACTAGTCACAACAATATCTCAATTTACATTTAATCCAATAGATGTTCATTGTAATAACAGGGATAACGCCTAAAATAAGAAAACAAAGACTAACAAACTAGAGCGGCCCGTTACTGATAGAACCTAGTAACAGGAATGACTTTGGAGAGGCAGCACTGGGAGCGCCTATGACTAGTACAGAGCCACAGAGGATGTGCGCACCTGTATGGCCTCCCGCACATGGCTGGGAAGTTACCGATCAGCCACTCTGTGCACTCCCGCTCCTCCTGCGTCCTCTGCCATTCCTTCCCTCTCCTTCATTGGCAGGAACAGGTGAGATGACTATAAAGGAACCAGGTCCTGATAATTAAGAAGGAGAGGAAAGGGCTGGCAAAAGAAGGGGGAGAAGGAAGGGTGCACAGACTGGCTTAGGCCCGCCCTCGGTGCACTTAACTATATATTAGCATATGGATTAAAAGTACTTTTTCTCCAGAATGAAGTAAATCACCAAGTGAAATGTATCATTACGTTCAGCAGAGCTAGCCCTACAAGGCATTGCAACTGGTTTTTAAGGGAATTTCCTGGTGAAAAGACTTCCTTTAAAATCACTGACAGGTCATGTGAATAACATTCATCATCACAGGACAATGGCCTCTGTCAGAGCGGGGATCACATTAGGGAGCAGGTGAATAGTCAGTTCTTGAAGGTCATGTGCTGGAAGCGGGGACAATGTTCAAGTGTAAGGACCAGAGCCAAATTTTGATGGGTTGAGAGCATGTCAAGACGCCAGGTCTTGTGAATGGTTTCTACAAGAAGAGTGGCTGGCATCTCTATTATGTGTGTGGCACGACTGTAAGCCGTGTACCGGGGTGGGCTCCCCAGAATACAGCGAAGTCACAGACAAGGAAAGCGACACTGACACCAGCTTAATATGCAAGAACAGAAAACTTTACTTAAACGACAAGTAATAACATAAGCATCACCAAAGCAATACAAACATGCATAGAAACGCTATATCCCGGACCCACAGTAAATGTCCCTGCCCAATGGACAGGCCTAGCCGATGGCGGACACAGCAGGGCCTGCAAGTCGTGCTGTGCCTCTACAGAGGACACCCCTAGCCGGTGGAAAACGCAGCAGAGCCTGCAAGTCAATAACTGCGCTGCAATCCAGTACAGTACAGCCTAGCAAAAACTATATAAATCCTAACTGACTAACTAATGCTAGGCCTAGGCTAGTCTCTGTAACTTCAGGCGTCACACAATATATTGCAATCAGTAACCAGGTGTACTAACCTGTGTCCGTTCTGGGCCCGAGGATGCAGCCTACCAGAGATGGCCACTAAATTCTCAGCAACCGTGCGGCCTTGCTTGATAGTGAGGCCTTCTGTCCACACACTGGACTGGTCTTCCTGGGACAACCTCACTTTCAAAAGAGCTGGATACAGAAAGGATATTACAGCTACTCTCCTTCTTCTGAGTGTCCATTAACTGACGGACATCTTCAAGCCAGAATGGAATCGGATTCAGTCCCTCACAGCACAATCCTTCCACCGTGCCAGATCAAGACACTTCCTGGTTCACTCACAGGCAGCAGCATGAGTCATCAGCATGAGTCATCAGCATGAGTCATCATCTGTTTTGCATATTTAAATCTCAGAGTGTGCTGCTGTAGCTCCAAAACAGTGGCCTCTAGTGCCCGTAATGCCAAATGACAGTTTAAGTAAAGACATTATGCAGAAATAGCTGTTTCACAATCTCACATGACCCCCAAGATATCAGCACGGAGAACACAAGAGACTATTACAAAAACACATTCCATTAACTTGTCCTTGTTTGTATGAAGTTATATAACATTTCTATTTACTAGAATACTATCTACTAGAAAAACTTACTCAGAGGGGACAAGTTTCTTTATTTGCAGCTTTTCAGGTACAAGCTGAACCCCAATATCCTGCTACTCATACACTGTGCTCCAGGATACAGTGATTCTGCAAGATTATTAATAACCAGGAGATGGCAGCAAAGTAGCATTACCTGAGAAATAAATCAGCAAAAATAAAATATATATAGCGCTGGGGCCTGACCAACTGCATGTGACACTGCGGTGATGGGGGCCCGGCATGAAGCACAGTGACAGTGTGGGGCCCTGTTACATGTGAGTGAAGACTGGGGGTAAATTATTGGGGGCACAATAGGGAGATTACTGGGGACAGTGGGGGCAGGGCCGGCGTCATAACCCGGCATTCCCGGGCAAGTGCCGGGGCCCAATGCTCCTGGGGGGGCCCACTGAGCTGCTCTGAGCACTTCCATCAATACAGATGGGAGCTCTCACTGCTGTCATTTTACATATGCAGTACCCCTTTGGTGGGCCCTCTGAGCTGCAGAGACTCAGAACACGCCCCCTCTACACAGAACACGCCCCCTCTACACAGGACACGCCCCCTCTACACAGGACACGCCCCCTCTACACAGGACACACGCTGCCTGAGGAGAGAGACCGCAGGGCTGGAGCTGGAGCAGAGAAGTGTGAAGACAGTCTGTGAGTGAGTCTGCACTGTGACTGTCTCTTCTCTGTGGGATAGAAGGAAAGGAAGGGGGACTCTTCCATCTGCTGCTTCATTCTATTTAGTGGTTTTACTGTTTCATTAAGTAGTTTGTCTCCATGACACCTGCCCCCCCCCCATATCCTGTCCTATCTCATCCTCATGGATCCCCTTTTGTCTCCTTTCCTCCCTCATGTATCCAGAGCTCCTGTTCCACCTTCCTATTGCTGCCCTGCACAGACCTCCTGCCACTACTTGTTGTATGAATCCCCCTCAGAGCCCCTTCCACCTACTTGCTGTGTCCACCCCTCCTGTCCATCCAGGGCCCCGGGCCCCTGTCTCACTCCTCTGCCTCTCATTATGGTGGCATCTGAACCGCATTCACCATAAGGACCTTCTAACGTCACAGGGTCATGTGACTGTGCCCCCCACCCTGTACTGTGCCCCCTTATACCCTGCATTGTGCCCTCTTACCACACTCTGTGCAGTGCCCATAGTCATTCCCTGTACTGTGCCCTCTTATACCCTTTTATCCGGTCACTGTACAGAGGTGTTATCACTATATGGCGGTGTTATCACTATATGGCGGTGGTATCCAATAACTCGAGGCCATAACTGTATCCCCTTCCCTGCCCACACCACTTTTTTTAGACCTGGCATGAGCGGGAAAAGATACAGATTGCGGTGTTAAGGACCTTTGCGCCACATCTGTGTCAGAAATACGCCTAATATAGACGTATTTCTATATAATAAATGACCCCCTAATTGTATTATTATTCGGGGGTAGGGCTAATATCTTTATATTATATAGATCCTAGTGTATTATACTGTGCCCTGTATTTCCCAGTAGAAAATGATCCTTGGGAAGCACAGTCCTCATCCCTGACCACCAGGACCAGGTAGCGCTCTGTCAGTACATGGCGGCCTCCCCTCTCCGCCCCGCTGCTCCGCTGTGTACTGGTGCTTAGGGTACTTTCACACTAGCGTTTTTCTTTTCCGGCATAGAGTTCCGTCACAGGGGCTCTATACCGGAAAAGAACTGATCAGGCATATCCCCATGCATTCTGAATGGAGAGTAATCTGTTCAGGATGCATCAGGACGTCTTCAGTTCAGTCGTTTTGACTGATCAGGCAAAAGAGAAAACCGTAGCATGCTACGGTTTTATCTCCGGCTAAAAAAACTGAAGACTTGCCTGAATGCCGGATCCAGCATTTTTTCCCATAGGAATGTATTAGTGCCGGATCCGTCCTTCTGGTATGCGCATGCGCAGACTGAAAAAAAGGTGAAAAAATAAATGCCGGATCCGTTTTTGCCGGATGACACCGGAAAGACGGATCCGGCATTTCAATGCATTTTTTCGACTGATCAGGCATTTTTAAGACTGATCAGGATCCTGATCAGTCTTAGGGCTCTTTCACACCTGCTTTCTTTTCTTCCGGCATAGAGTTCTGTCGTCGGGGCTCTATGCCGGAAGAATCCTGATCAGTTTTATCCTAATGCATTCTGAATGGAGAGAAATCCATTCAGGATGCATCAGGATGTCTTCAGTTCCGGACCGGAACGTTTTTTGGCCGGAGATAATACTGCAGCATGCTGCGCTTTTTGCTCCGGCCAAAAATCCTGAACACTTGCCGCAAGGCCAGATCCGGAATTAATGCCCATTGAAAGGCATTGATCCGGATCCGGCCTTAAGCTAAACGTCGTTTCGGCGCATTACCGGATCCGACGTTTAGCTTTTTCAGAGTGGTTACCATGGCTGCAAGGACGCTAAAGTCCTGGCAGCCATGGTAAAGTGTAGCGGGGAGCGGGGGAGCAGTATACTTACCGTCCGTGCGGCTCGCCAGGCGCTCCAGAGTGACGTCAGGGCGCCCCAAGCGCATGGATCACATGGATCACGTCATCCATGCGCATGGGGCGCTCTGACGTCATTCTGGAGCGCCCCGGGAGCCGCACGGACTGTAAGTATACCGCTCCCCCGCTCCCCGCTCCTACTATGGCAACCAGGACTTTAATAGCGTCCTGGCTGCCATAGTAACACTGAAAGCATTTTGAAGACGGCTCCGTCTTCAAATGCTTTCAGTACACTTGCGTTTTTCCGGATCCGGCGGGCACCTCCGGCAACGGAAGTGCACGCCGGATCCCAACAACGCAAGTGTGAAAGAGGCCCTACTAATGCCATCAGTTAGCATACATTTTGCCTGATCCGGCAGGCAGTTCCGGCGATGCCTCCGACTGATGCCTCCGACTGATGCCGTACAGTGGCGTCCGTTCACCATACAGTTCCATGGTAAAAAAACATATACGTTAACGTATGCATTTTTTACTTGACTCTGCAGGATACAAAAACGTGGAGTGCTGCAGATTTGTATACATCAAACCGATAGGAAAAACGTAATGTGAACACACATTGGGGGGGAGGGGGCGTACTAAATTTTGCTGTGGGGCCCAGTCAGTTCTAGCTCCATCACTGCACATCTCCTTCTCTCCTCCAGGCCTGGCTCACTGCTGTAGCGGGCCGCCGTAGAGAAGGAGCGCAGGGAGCTGCGGTTAGTGAATGACAGGACCACCAGCTCCCCTGCAATGATAGGTATGTGAGGGGGCCACTGGGGGGTCATTCATCACACTGTGAGGGCCCCTTACACAGTATAATGACTCCCAGTGCCCCCCATTTAGTATAATGATCCCCATTGACTCTCCATTTAGCATAATGACCACCAGAGCCCCCATTAAATATAATAACCCCTTGTGCCCCCTCCATACAGTATAACTCCCAGTGTGGGGGCGACTGGGGGTCATTATTCTGAATGGAGGGTCAATGTGGGGTCATTATACCCTTTACATAGTATAATGACCCCCAGTGTCCCTCATTTAGTATAATTATCACCAATGACCCTCCATTCAGTATAATCACCCCCAGAGCCCCCTCCATACAGTATTCCCCCAGTGTGGGGGCTACTGGGGGTCATTATTCTAAATGGGGGCGACTGGGGGTTATTATTCTGAATGCAGGGCCACAGGTGGTCATTATACAGTGGGGGGGGATTGGGGGTTCATTATACTGTGTGAAGGGCCACTAGTAGTCATTATACTGTGTGAAGGGCCACTAGTAGTCATTATACTGTGTGAAGGGCCACTAGTAGTCATTATACTGTGTGAAGGGCCACTAGTAGTCATTATACTGTATAGGGGCCACTGGGGGTCATTATACCGTGTAGGAGCCACAGGGGGACATGTCAATGTAAAAAAATGCCTCATGGGGGCCCACTGGGATTTATCGCCCAAGGGCCCACATGAACCTGGAGCCGGCCCTGAGTGGGGGGATGAGTGGACTCCAACCACAACCGATCGTGGGAGGAGATCTGTAAGGAGCTGCAACTTGTATGTGGATGGATTTTTGAAGCACAGTACTTGTGACTTGGACATCATTGCCTGTGTGGCGGAATGGTGCCCACCCCAGGCCTCTACCATGTCTTTATGTAGGAAATTGATTTCTTGCATCATATAAATCACTTTTCTCCTATGGAACTTTGATATTCACCCCAGGGAGCCAGGGTTAAGTACCCTACCTCCATGGTTGGCTTTCTCCCAAAAATATAATGAGGCTTGGTAGTGTACTATTTTGCTTGACAGCCATAGAAGACCCTAATGAAACCCAGATGGAGGTTTGCGTTGCCGAGTCGCCAGCTGGCAGCCACCTCAGAAGAGCACAACTTTAATGTGAAGAAGAACCCGAGGCCAGACCTTCTCACTTGCCAATGTCCTTAAGAAGGGGATAACCTGGTTCAGATACGCTGGCACAGATGGATGCTCACATGCTTGAATTGGAGCAGTTCTGAAGGACTGGAGGAGAATTTCCTTTGTGGTCTGGCTCTCTACCTACGGCATGTTCCTCAGAACAGACAACTACGTTACCAACAGTGGTAGAAATATTTTCATTGCCTACAGCCCTGCCTGCCAAGCATCCCAAACACCACCAGAACTGATGCCCAAAAGCTCCCAACCTCTATATTCACCACTACCTGCCACCCATCATTCCATGGACAACAGGTTTCCTCCCATGGTGCAATCGAGCATCCTAAGGGGAGGTTAGCCACACCGCCAGGCCCTTGCTCTTTCACTAGAGAGCTTTTTGAACTTTAGTTATCTGTTTTCTGTTTGACACTTTCTCTTGTTTATGCACAGTTTTATCCCTTATATATTAATAATACATTGATTAATTTACCTAAAAAAAAGTCTTCTGTCATTTTTAGGTCATTTAATTTTTAGATGAAATTGTCAAATGGGCCTCTTTCTCAAATGAACTAATTATGTTTGTTCTTCAGTCCCATTGTTGGAACAGAAAAGCCAAAATCCCAGTAGTGGGAGATTTGGCTTAAAACTCAAATGTTTGTTTTATGTTTGGGGGTTTTCTAAGAATATAAAAATAATCCTGCATACTGGAAATTTATCTCCGGTGTATTTGAGGCACAAAAAAAAAAGGAAGTGAATCACATGTCAGCAAGGAAAGAATGGTGCAAACATGATGGTCTCGCATCAAAAGGCGAAAGGGTGATTATGGGTTCTTACCTCAGGGTGATCATGAGCCGCTCCTCCGGACATATGCAGTGCCTCATGCTGGTGTCCTGGAAGGTGAAGCCATGATGCAGGCCTGCCAAGAAAAGGTCAAAAGTTAGCACCAACATGTGCAGCGTACTCAAGTTAGGTGTAGAAATGTTCCTGGGTGTTGTAGTGCAATAGACACTAACCTGAGACGGCTGACTCTCTGCAAGGGCAGGTGATGATGAGAAATGTTCGTGACGCCAGTGCCAATTAAACGGTGGCACGCCGTTTGCTGATAGCAGGAATAACTGAGGAACCACGTGATGTTAAAACAGAATTCAAACTTTAGTAGTCATCATTTAGGGACATTGACGGAAGCGCAGTTCCTTTGAAGACAGTTGATTTTCAATACAGTTGATGCAGGCGATATATATACATATAGCAAGGTGACTTTAGAGTGTTAAACACAGGACTTGCAGTACAGGCAGCTTGCACTCTATTCCTGACTGATCCTGGAACATAGAAACTCTTCTCCAAGGTCCAATGCCCTAGCTCTGGCGTATATCCTTGGTTTTATCTTTATCAAGTACCTCCTCTGTTGTCTTGAGTACCTCTTGCTTTTCTTGACTTGCCTCTGTCTCTCTCTCTGTTTCCTCAGGCTGATTAACTGTAGTGTTCCTGCTTCTGCGTATATGAATTCAGGAGGGGAACCTTCTCCTTGGATCTGGAACCCGGTTACAGGGACTGCATTACCCTCTCCTAGTCTGCAGGCTTCAGGCCTGGACTTGACTCTGACATTGTCTAATCTCTGGTTAGACTAGACTATCAACCTTAGACTGCCTTTCCCTTCCCTGACTGGGCCTTATATAAACTAGGGCTCCCTAGCTCCCTCTTGTGACTAAGAGCTGGAATGACACCCCTAGCAGGCCTGCACATGCAAATTTCACAGTAACAGGGAAGTACATAGCATTACATTATGAAGATGACTCATACCAACCTCCCCATAAATAAGGGGAAACGACAGCACAACAAGTGACCCTTCTGTAGTGACGGGCATTACAGTTCCCGTACACTACATACCCCGCTGCTTTAAGCTGAGTACGACCTCGTACTCCATCAGGGCCCGCCCAACTGGAATTTTCACCTGAAATAGAAAAAGAGACATGCAGGCATACATATATGTAATTCATCTGCATTTACATTCATATCAGGTCCAATTGGCAAAGGTGAAGGGTGGTGACAAGGGGCGTCGTTCTCTTCTCTCAGGATAGTGAATGGAACTGGGGCGCTGACCTGGCACAGCGTGACATTAACACCAGGATAGTCCATATGTGCAAATTGTCCTTAATAGAACAGCAAGAAACGGTAAAACAGTATAAAAGTTCTTGGAGGCTCAAAGAACAAATATGAGTCCGTACCCAGGTTACTTTCCTATAAATCACAGAGGCTCTCATGCGGTGGAGTCCATCTCTGGGCACATTTCCTTTAAAAAAGAGTAAGAATCTCAGAGGCTCAGGTTCTTTTGAGTCTATCTCCGGGCACAGTTCCTTAATATCAAGTTGCACAATATAAAACAAGTGCTGTAATACCCCTGATCAACCTGAAAAGGGGGTTAAGGGTAAAAGGTGCAACAAAGGAACAGGCACAACTTGGCGTGGGATAGCAAAAGCAGGCAGGAGGTCCTGGAAACAAACTTGGCTTCGTTGACTTTAATACTTCAGTGGTTAACACCTACCACTGAGCCGTGGATAAACTGGCAGCAGCAACAAACGACCAGGAAACATAGGACTCCTGTCCTGGAAGGGTTAAGCTTTCAACATCATTCTTTAGCAAAATAAATCAAAGGCCTAGCAGGCTGATTCACAGTGGCATGTCATAATCACCTGGCTCTGCTGGCAAAAACGGCCTGTAGTAGTCCTCTACAGGAGGATGTGCCCACATTGCAGTGTTAGGGGGCAGCTGCAAAGTGAAAGGACCCCTAATAGGTATTGGCCCCATAGGCCTAGGGGTAAACACTCTTGTGGACCGTACCGGTCCCGGCATAATGATTGTGGGTTGTGCTGCATTGGGTACCGCCGCCGCAAGCGGTCCGGTGGGCTCTGTGCAGCAATTCCCAGGAATAGTGGGTCTTCTTTGGGGCCTGGACGGAGCAGTGTTAGCAGACGGTGGTTTACGGGTGGTGACAGGCACCCTTACCTCGTCTCCTTTAGGCGGCGTCTGGATCCTGGCGGTGGCAATCTTGCGCAGCTCCCGCAACTTTTCCTCCAGCCGGACGATCTGGTCACCGATGCTTTCCGTGTCGGAATCGCTGTCCACTGCTGGCGTCGCCGGCACAGGTACAGTCAACGATGCGTCGGACGCGGCCGCGTCAGGCTCCGGTGGCACATCGGGTCTCCTTCCCTTACGGATATTCTCCAGGGTAACACGGAGTCCCTTGAGATTTTCCAAGTCCTGGATTGTCTTCTCCCGACGAGGCAGCTCGGGGGAAGGATAGGGGCTCACCCATTTTTCCAACACGGTTGGCTGCCAGAAGACATTAGGCCCAATGAAGGAGCCTCGCTCCTGGAAGGCGTGGTGGGCCTGTTCTGGAGAGCGTTCAGGTTCCCGCTCGCAGCCAGAGTAGTCTTCTTCTGCCTCCCAGTCCTCAGGTTCTCGCTTGGGACGGGTCACAGCAGTCGCATATGGGCCTCTCAGGCTCTCGGCAGGGGTGAACTCCACCTCCTCTCCCTCGCGGAGGCTATGCTGATACGAAGGGAGGTAGTCTCTCTTAACAGATCTCCTGTTGACGTATAAGTCTCTGCCAGTTAGGTAGTCTTGTATGAACCCGTAGCCACGGGTTTTGTCAAAGGACACCACCAACCCCTTTCTCCTTTCCAGGCGGGGTTGGGTACTGGTGTGGCGCTCGTGAATAGTCTTGGTTAATTCCTCATAGTAAATTTTAGTTTTTGTGTTCCTCTTTATAGCGGCCTCCCGGATTTCTGCCATCAATGAGGACCACTTGAAAGAGGGCTGAAAGAAGTCTCTCCAAGAGCCATAATGGAGCTCCGGTTCTTTCCCCAGTGGCGGGCAGGCGGGTCTCTCCGGTCCCGGAGAGTAGGCCGGTGGAGCCTCCTCTGGCTCGACACCAACGACATCCGTCTTCAATAGCTCAGGCGCAGACATAGTAGCAGAGCAGTCCTCACTCTCCAACATGCTCGATCCTTCTCTGGAGAGCGACAGGGTGGCGCCAATCAGATCAGCCAGATCCTCCCATTGCACTGGGAGGCCGCCCCCCAAGTATTCCAGTATACGGAAGGCGGAGTCCATGCTGGCAGACATGCAAATGTCCAGACAGGCTATGGCGCCTGACCTTGAACCCTTTCCCGCTTTTTCATCAAAAAGGCGCCAACTTTTCCCGCCTTTTCGGGATGAAGATGACGCAGCAGTAAATTCAGCAAGCTCAGCGGCCATCTTTAGCAAAATCCGCTGTCTATTCACTGACAGCAAGCAGGATGATAAAAAATCCATAAAACCACACTCCGATGTGGCGATTTCTTTCCTCTTGATAGCGCAACACTGCACAGCGCTTTTTGGAGGTTTTAGGCACACTTTGGGTATGTTTTTCAGTCCACAAAGTCCACTTTAATAAAACAGGCAATTTGTCACTTTGGTCACAGGGCAACTGTATAAGGCACAAAGTTCACGCTTCTTGCACTAGAAAGCGTGCGTATCCTGTTCGTGACGCCAAAAGAGAGGTGCAGCGTACTCAAGTTAGGTGTAGAAATGTTCCTGGGTGTTGTAGTGCAATAGACACTAACCTGAGACGGCTGACTCTCTGCAAGGGCAGGTGATGATGAGAAATGTTCGTGACGCCAGTGCCAATTAAACGGTGGCACGCCGTTTGCTGATAGCAGGAATAACTGAGGAACCACGTGATGTTAAAACAGAATTCAAACTTTAGTAGTCATCATTTAGGGACATTGACGGAAGCGCAGTTCCTTTGAAGACAGTTGATTTTCAATACAGTTGATGCAGGCAATATATATATATATATAGCAAGGTGACTTTAGAGTGTTAAACACAGGACTTGCAGTACAGGCAGCTTGCACTCTATTCCTGACTGATCCTGGAACATAGAAACTCTTCTCCAAGGTCCAATGCCCTAGCTCTGGCGTATATCCTTGGTTTTATCTTTATCAAGTACCTCCTCTGTTGTCTTGAGTACCTCTTGCTTTTCTTGACTTGCCTCTGTCTCTCTCTCTGTTTCCTCAGGCTGATTAACTGTAGTGTTCCTGCTTCTGTGTATATCATGGGTGTCAAACATGCGGCCCGCGGGCCGCATGCGGCCCGCAATGAATATCTTTGCGGCCCGGCAGTCTAGTATCTCTGAACATGAGCGCTGCTATCGGCGCGCTCATGTTCTCTCAGCAGCACGGGGAGAAGGAAGCTGTCCTCCCTCCCCCTGTGCTGCTGCCGCTGCCACCAATGAGAAGAGAGGGGGGGAGGAGGGGCGGGCGCACTGCGCCACCAATGAGGAGAGAGGGGCGGAGGAGGGGCGGGCGCACTGAGCCACCAATGATAGGACTATTCCCATTTCCCACACAGAGCGGCGCCCAGCGATGTCTCAGCACTCACCATTAGTCCTGGGCGCCGCTCTGTTCGCCCGCAGTGCCCCATTACTGTCTCCTCTCCTGCTCCACATGCTGCTGATTACTATCGGAGCGATGGGAGGAGACATCAGCTTCACTAGTGGGCGTTCCTTCTCCCTGCACTGCGATTGGACAGCGCTACAGCCAGGAAGAAGGAACGCCCACTAGTGAAGCTGATGTCTCCTCCCATCGCTCCGATAGTAATCAGCAGCATGTGGAGCAGGAGAGGAGACAGTAATGGAGCACTGCAGGCGAACGGAGCGGCGCCCAGGACTAATGGTGAGTGCTGAGACATCGCTGGGCTCCGCTCTGTGTGGCCTGATAGTAAGAGTCAGTCTTTAACACAATACAGGAGGCGGGTGCCGGCAGCAGAATCGCATTGCCGGCACCCTGCCGCTGACAGGGAGCTGCGATCAGAGGCAGTTAACCCCTTAGGTGCCGCACCTGAGGGGTTAACTGCTGATCTGCCAGTACCAGCCTCCTGTATAAAGGGGAAATTTATCATTGGTGGTGCAGTGTGCCCCCCTCAACCCCCCATCCCATTAAAATCATTGGTGGCACAGTGCGCCAGCCCCTCTCAACCCCCCCCCCAGTATTAAAATCATTGGTGGCAGTGGCCACAGGGACCTCTCCCCTCCCCCTCATTGGTGGTGCAGTGGCAGCTTCTGATCGGAGCCCCAGCTGTGTAAGCCTGGGGCTCTGATCAGTTACCATGGCAGCCAGGACGCTACAGAAGCCCTGGTTGCCATGGTAACATCCCTGATGCTGTGTGCACAAGGCACAGAGCAGCAGGGACAGTGTGAAGTCCTATTCACCCTAATAGAGCTGAATAGGACAAGGGATGAAAGATCCCAGGTTCTCGCCCCTAAGGCTACTTTCACACTTGCGTTCAGAGCGGATCCGTCTGAGACGGATCCGCTCATATAATGCAGACGGTGGATCCGTTCAGAACGGATCCGTCTGCATTATATTGTAAAAAAAATTTTTTTTTTGATGCGGCCCACATAAACTTAAATTTATTTTTTTTTGGCCCATGTTAGCCTTTGAGTTTGACATGCTTGGTGTATATGAATTCAGGAGGGGAACCTTCTCCTTGGATCTGGAACCCGGTTACAGGGACTGCATTACCCTCTCCTAGTCTGCAGGCTTCAGGCCTGGACTTGACTCTGACATTGTCTAATCTCTGGTTAGACTAGACTATCAACCTTAGACTGCCTTTCCCTTCCCTGACTGGGCCTTATATAAACTAGGGCTCCCTAGCTCCCTCTTGTGACTAAGAGCTGGAATGACACCCCTAGCAGGCCTGCACATGCAAATTTCACAGTAACAGGGAAGTACATAGCATTACATTATGAAGATGACTCATACCAACCTCCCCATAAATAAGGGGAAACGACAGCACAACAAGTGACCCTTCTGTAGTGACGGGCATTACAGTTCCCGTACACTACACATGTGTCAGAGGCTGTGGATCTTTTCACAGTGCTGACGTAGGTCTGACTACAGGGTGTCAGTGGCCTTTCCTAGACAGTTAGGAGACAATAGGGTGAAACCAGTGCTTCCCCCTAGGTTCTTTATCCAGCATAGTAGACTCAGAGGAGGACTGGCCATAGACCCTAAAGGGAAATTTCCCAGGTGGCCACCCAAGGACTCCTTGCTGCCAGCAGCCATGTATATAAAGATCTGATGGTCTCAGCATTAATTCATGTAGGAGCATCAGGCATTTATGCATCTGGCCAGCAGCTGCAGGTGTCCTCTGAATTCACCTGTATTGCCGTTCTCAGGACGATTGTGCTGCAATGTGGTATTTGGTTCTGATATGTAGTACCCCAGAGGAGGCACTACCATTCTTACACCTAGCTACTGTCTCTAATGGCTAGCAAAGTATGTCATCTGTGTTTTTAATTCCAGATCCTATGATATTGTGCCTTAATAATATTGTTATGCAACTGTTATTAAATATAATGTGCCTGGTTGTCCAGCAGGTGGCAGTATATCTGGCAGAGAGTACCTTTAGATAAAATGGAACTTACCATTCCATTCTCCCCCTTTTGGGCAAAAATGGGCTAGTCCTGCTTCCTACCAAGGGAAGGGTTGCAGGAAACTGAAGTTGAGTTTTAGAGTCCAAAGGGACCAGACATGGCGCAGTAAGGGGAGCTTTTCCCCCCTGCTGCAGGAGGCTTCCAGGGGGAGTAGCTTGGAATGCACCCTGACTTCTTGCAGTTCATAGACTGAGTATTACGAGGGGGTCAACAGCCAAAGACACCCCATTTAATGGTACCAGAACCACTAGAAAGTCGATTAACCAGACTGAAGCCAGAGATTAGCACAGCAGAGAGAGAGAAACCAATGTATTCAAGTTTACCTGCCAGTTTACCCTTAGCTTGCTGGAGCCAAGAGAAACCTAACCCCGGAAAGCGACAGTATCCAGGTAGGAGCACCGTGACTATTAGGGCCACGACATACCACTCTGCATTCCTAAACACTGGGACCCGATCAGCCCTGGGGGGCGGCCCGCCGCAGATGGAGTGGTATTTTGTTGTGCACTATAGAATTAATGGCCCCAACTACTTCTATTTTCCCTGCTTACATGTGTTGACCCTGCCTACGTGTGCTGCCCTGCCTCCTGTCTGTTTGGATCTACCTAAAACATGGGTCCACTTTTAGGATTTTTTCCAGGGCCACTTTTAGTCCCCAGTCCACCACTGAGAAGACTGCTATCACTTAGGGTGCATTCACACGACCATATGTATTTTGCAGACTGCAAAACGCAGATCTAAAGAAAATATGAATGACATCTGTGTGATGTCCGTGTTGCATCAGTTTTTTGCAGATTCATGTTTTTTTTACTGCCTTTGAAGGGACACAACTGGGCATATTACAGTAAAGGGTCACAGCTGGGCATATTACTGTGAGGGGGCACAGCTGGGCATATTACTGTGAGGGGGTACATAACTGGGCATAACTACTGTGAGGGGGAACAACTGAGCATATCATTTTGAGGGGGCATATATCTGGGCATAACTACTGTGAGAGGGCATATAACTGGGCATATTACTGTGAGGGGCACAGGTGGACATATTACTGTGAGGGGGCACAGCGGGGCATATTACTGTGAGGGGGCACCTATCTGGGCATCACTACTGTGAGGGGGCACATATCTGGGCATCACTACTGTGAGGGGACACATATCTGGGCACAACTACTGTGAGAGGGCACATATCTGGGCATAACTACTGTGGGGGGCACATATCTGGCCATAACTACTGTGAGGGGGCACATATCTGGGCATCACTACTGTGAAGGGGGCACATATCTGGGCATAATCTGTGATGGGGCATAATGCTGCATATGGTGAGGTGAGCTCCAACTTGGTGTTTTTACTATAATGCTGCATAACTACTGTGTGGTGGCATAAAGGGGGGATAATTACTATGTGGGGGCAATTAGGGGACTAGGTGGGATTAGGTGTTTAGTTATGTTTTGGGCGGAGTTAGAGGTGTGGCCTAATGCATAAAAAATGTGCCGCACATATTGCGCCTCTACCTTCTTTTTTTTTTTTATAATTCAACAACTTTATTAGTATACAAAGGAGTAAAAAATACACACATCAGACAACTAACTTAATATAATTAACTTACTCTTTTTAAAAGTTGGGAGGTATAATACCATGTTCTATCTTTTTTGCGGAGGTGCGGAACGGACGTACGGATGCGGACAGCACACGGTGTACTGTCCGCATTTTTTGTGGACCCATTGAAATGAATAGGTCTGCATCCTATCCACAAAAAATGCAGATCGGATGTGGAGCATAATAGGGCCTTAGAAAGAGGACAATATCCACACAGAATTTCGCTATGATGATCAGCTAGCAGTCACCAGAGCGGAGGCGCCATCCTGGATTGTGGGACACACCATGGGTAGCAGACAAACAACGCGAGTTTGTGAACATTTATGTGTTTTATTTCCAGTGTGTGTTTGTATTAAGGCTACTTTCACACTAGCGTTTAAGTTTTTTCGGTATTGAGATCCGTCATAGGGTCTCAATACTGGAAAAAAACGCTTCAGTTTTGTCCGCATTTATTGTCAATGGGGACAAAACGTAACTGAACAGAACGGAGTGCGCCAGAATGCATTACGTTCCGTTTAGTTGAGTTCCCAACATGTATTTTGCTTTCCGACCTGGGAAACTGATCAAACTGACCAATGCAGGTCAAAGGGGACGGATCCGTTTTCTCTGTCACAATCTGCCACAATAGAAAACGGATCCGTCCCCCATTGACTTTCATACATCTGGATCCGTTTAAATGGATGCAGACGGTTGAATTATCAGTAACGCTAGCGTTTTTGCTGAACCCTGCCGGAGCAATTACGTTATAGGATGGGAAGATAGGGCAGATAGAGACTGGGGCAAGGTAATGGGACTGGGGGAGGAATAGAAGGAGGGACTAGAACAGTTCAGAAGGAAAGGTGTAGGGTAAAAAATATACATAAACCTCTCAATTGTATGTATACTAATGCCAGAAGCCTGACTAATAACTGTGGAGCTGGAATTAGTGATGTGTGAGGAGGACTATGACATAGTGGGAATAACTGAGACATGGCTGGATGATAGCTATGACTGGGCAGTTAATGTACAAGGTTACAGTCTGGTTAGAAAGGATCGTCAAAACCGGAGAGGGGGAGAAGTCTGCCTTTATATAAAGTCGTGTCTAAAGCCCACAGTCCGAGAAGATATAAGTGGGCGACATGAACATGTGGAGTCACTGTGGGTAGAGATACATGGAGGCAAAAATAGGAGGAGGTGAATATGCAAAAATTATGTATTCCAAAAATATTTTAAAACGCATAAATTGTGCGAGAAACCTTTTATGGGTGCACATTAATTAATGAATTATTAAATAATAAATTATCCACTAGGTAACTGTATATGTAGGTTTTCTCAGTTTTCACCTTTATGAATTCCGTTATTGTTTTCCGTTATAACATGGTTATAACGGAAAATAACGGAATTCGTAAGACGGAATTCAAAACAGAAACCTTTTGAGGCATTCCGTTTTGGTCCGTCATAATAGAAGTCTATGGGCAAGCATAATGGATCTGTCTGGTTTCCGTTTTAAATTCCATCTTACGAATTCCGTTATTTTCCGTTATAACCATGTTATAGGGGAAAGCAATGACGGAAGTGGTAACGCTGATGTGAACCCGCCCTTTTTACACAGCTGCAATATCTTTCTTACCCACATGCATTTATGCCTTCCCCATAAAGTGTATATTATGGTTTGTAATTTCTAAGAATAGCCATCAGGGGTCACCAAAGAGCCTGAAAGGATAGCAATATGGGTATTGTAAAAGGCAATGTAACAATGTAGCCAATACACTGAAAAAATTGTAACATTGAAATACAACTTTTAACTTTTATGGAGCCAGAATATTTATCATATTGCAGAACCGGAATTATTATTTTAGAATCTTTTTACAGAATCGTTTCTACAATTTAATTGAGTCCATACAGATGGAGGGACTGCAGCTCATAAATCCCCCAAAAATTAAGGGTGTCATTTATTAAGATTAATAACCCATGCGCCGGACTCTACATAACTTTGGTGCATTCACCGCTTGTAGCTGGCCAGCTAGGACCTGTCCTAGGTTGCTATTATAGCCTTATATGTGTATACAGCTAGACTTGCCAATAGCCTTAAAGGGACTCTGTCACCACTTTCTAACCCCCCCTTTTAAAAGTATTGTTCTCTCCATGGCGCCCTTGTGATTACAAAGGTGTTGTTATAACATAAATTCACCGTCTCGTTTTGCTAAAAATACCTTTTATCTAACCTGTCAATCTTGTGGATAAGGTGCCCAGGGCGTTTCTGAAGCTCTGAAGCTGCCGCCCGCCGCCGCCGTTGGTGCCCAGCTCCTCCCCTGATCCTTTCAGCGCCGCCTGAATGTAAAGAAATCCGCCTCCGGCTCCGGCTCTCGCTCAGTGCCCCCTCCTCCTTTTCAAAGATCCCGCGCGTGCGCACAGGCCTGTGCTCGTCTAATGAGGAGGTTGAGCGAAGTGCGCGCATGCGCACTTCGCTCAATGAGGCTGATTCTAAATGTCCGCACGGGCGCATCAGGCACAGGCCTGTGCACACGCGCGGGATCTTTGAAAAGGAGGAGGGGGCACTGAGCGAGAGCCGGAGCCGGAGGCGGATTTCTTTACATTCAGGCAGCGCTGAAAGGATCAGGGGAGGAGCTGGGCACCAACGGCGGCGGCCGGCAGCTTCAGAGCTTCAGAAACGCCCTGGGCACCTTATCCACAAGATTGACAGGTTAGATAAAAGGTATTTTTATCAAAACGAGACGGCGAATTTATGTTATAACAACACCTTTGTAATCACAAGGGCGCCATGGAGAGAACAATACTTTTAAAAGGGGGGGTTAGAAAGTGGTGACAGAGTCCCTTTAATACAGTTCATATGTTTATGTGTTAAAGACGGTTATATTTTGTGTTCACAATAGCAGAAAAAGATAATATGCCTTTAAAAGGGTTTTCTCATCTCAGACAATGGGGGCATATCGCTAGGATATGCCCCCATTGTCTTATAGGTGCGGGTCCCACCGTTGGGACCCGCACCTACATCGAGAACGGAGCCCCGAAAGTGAAGGAGAGCGCACTGCGCATGCGCAGCCGCTCTCCATTCATTTCTATGGGGCCACCGAAAATAGCCGAGCGCTGGGCTCGGCTATTGCCGTCTGCCCCATAGAAGTTAATGGGAGCATGGGCCGCTCATGTGCGGCACGCTCCCATTCACTTCTATGGGAGAGGCGGGATTAGCGCTTGGTAGTGGATGGACCCCCGGGAAATCTGGGGTCCTCCAGCCACAGCAATCCCCGCTCCATTCTCGATATAGGTGCGGGTCCCAGCGGTGGGACCCACACCTATCAGACAATGGGGGCATATCCTAGCGATATGCCCCCATTGTTTAAGATGGGAATACCCCTTTAACCCCTTAAGGACCGGGCTCATTTTCACCTTAAGGACCAGGCCATTTTTTGCAAATCTGACCAGTGTCACTTTAAGTGCTCATAACTTTAAAACGCTTTGACTTATCCAGGCCATTCTGAGATTGTTTTTTCGTCACATATTGTACTTCATAACACTGGTAAAATGAAGTCAAAAAAATTATTTTTTTTGCACAAAAAAATACCTAATTTACCAAAAATTTTAAAAAAATTAGCAAATTTCAAAGTTTCAGTTTCTCTACTTCTGTAATACATAGTAATACCCCAAAAAATTGTGATGACTTTACATTCCCCATATGTCTACTTCATGTTTGTAGCATTTTGGGAATGATATTTTATTTTTTGGGGATGTTATAAGGCTTAGAAGTTTAGAAGCAAATCTTGAAATTTTTCAGAAATTTACAAAAACTCAATTTTTAGCGACCAGTTCAGGTCTGAAGTCACTTTGCGAGGCTTACATAATAGAAACCACCCAAAAATGACCCCATCTAAGAAACTACACCCCTCAAGGTATTCAAAACTGATTTTGCATACATTGTTAACCCTTTAGGTGTTGCACAAGAGTTATTGGCAAATGGGGAGGAAATTTGAGAATTTCATATTTTTGTCAAATTTTTCGTTTTAACCCATTTTTTCCACTAACAAAGCAAGGGTTAACAGCCAAACAAGATTGTATCTTTATTGCCCTGACTCTGCCGTTTACAGAAACACCCAATATGTGACCGTAAACTACTGTACGGCCACACAGCGGGGCGTAGAGTGAAAGGTGCGCCGTTTGGTTTTTGGAAGGCTGATTTTTATGGACTGGTTTTTTGACACCATGTCCCATTTGAAGCCCCCCTGATGCACCCCTAGAGGAGAAACTCCCTCAAAGTGACCCCATCTAAGAAACTACACCCCTCAAGGTATTCAAAACTGATTTTACATACGTCGTTAACCCTTTAGGTGTTGCACAAGAGTTATTGGCAAATGGGGATGAAATTTGAGAATTTCATTTTTTTGCCTAATTTTCAATTTTAACCCATTTTTTCCACTAACAAAGCAAGGGTTAACAGCCAAACAAGATTGTATCTTTATTGCCCTGACTCTGCCGTTTACAGAAACACCCCATATGTGGCCGTAAACTACTGTACGGGCACACAGTAGGGCGTAGAGTGAAAGGTGCGCCGTTTGGTTTTTGGAAGCCAGATTTTGCTGGACTGGTTTTTTGACACCATGTCCCATTTGAAGCCCCCCTGATGCACCCCTAGAGTAGAAACTCCATAAAAGTGACCCCATCTAAGAAACTACACCCCTCAAGGTATTCAAAACTGATTTTACAAACTTTGTTAACCCTTTAGGTGTTGCACAAGATTTAATGGAAAATAGAGATACAATTTCAAAATTTCACTTTTTTGGCAGATTTTCCATTTTAATATTTTTTTTCCAGTTACAAAGCAAGGGTTAACAGCCAAACAAAACTCATTATTTATGGCCCTGATTCTGTAGTTTACAGAAACACCCCATATGTGGTCGTAAACTGCTGTACGGGCACACGGCAGGGTGCAGAAGAAAAGGAATGCCATACGGTTTTTGGAAGGCAGGTTTTGCTGGACTGTTTTTTTTGACACCATGTCCCATTTGAAGCCCCCCTGATGCACCCCTAGAGTAAAAACTCCAAAAAAGTGACTCCATTTTAGAAACTACGGGATAGGGTGGCAGTTTTGTTGCTACTAGTTTAGGGTACATATGATTTTTGGTTGCTCTATATTACACTTTTTGTGCAGCAAGGTAACAAGAAATAGCTTTTTTGTCATGTTTTTTTTTTTTTGTTATTTACAAGATTCATCTGACAGGTTAGATCATGTGGTAATTTTATAGAGCAGGTTGTCGCGGACGCGGCGATACCTAATATGTATACATTTTTTTTATTTATGTAAGTTTTATACAATAACTTCATTTTTAAAACCAAAAAAATGTTTTAGTGTCTCCATATTCTAAGAGCCATAGTTTTTTCAGTTTTTGGGCGATTATCTTGAGTAGGGTCTCATTTTTTGCGGGATGAGATGACGGTTTGATTGGCACTATTTTGGGGTGCATATGACTTTTTGATCGCTTGCTATTACACTTTTTGTGACGTAAGATGGCAAAAAATGGCTTTTTTTACACTGTTTTTATTTTTATTTTTTTACGGTGGTCATCTGAGGGGTTAGGTCATGTGATATTTTTATAGAGCCGGTCGATACGGACGCGGCGATACCTAATATGTATACTTTTTTTTTATTTATGTAAGTTTTACAGAATGAGTTCATTTTTGAAAAAAAAAAAATCATGTTTTAGTGTCTCCATAGTCTAAGAGCCATAGTTTTTTCAGCTTTTGGGCGATTATCTTGAGTAGGGTCTCATTTTTTGCGGGATGAGATGATGGTTTGATTGGTACTATTTTGGCGTACATGCGACTTTTTTGATCACTTTTATTACCTTTTTTGGGAAGTAAGGTGGGCAAAATTTCAATTTTCTCATAGTTTTTATTTTTTTATTTTTATGGCGTTCACCGTGCGGGGAAAGTAACATGACCATTTTATAGATCAGGTCGTTACGGACGCGGCGATACCTAATATGTGTAGTTTATTTAATTTTTTTAATTTTTATTCAGTGATAAATGTTTTTTTTTTATCTTAACTTTTTTCACTTTTTTTTACATTTTTGTGACCCAGACCCACTTGGTTCTTGAAGATCCAGTGGGTCTGATGTCTGTATAATACAGTACAGTACAATATATATTGTTCTGTACTGTATTTTACTTACACTGAACAGATCTATGCTTTCAGCATAGATCTGTTCAGCACCATGGACAGCAGGACGCCTGAGCAGGCGTCCTGTTGCCATGGGAACCCTCCCCGTCTGCTCAGAACTTCGCAGACGGGGAAGGGTAAGCACGGGGCTGAGGGGGGCTCTCTGGGGGCTCTCTGGGGGCTCTCTCCCTCTCCATCGGGGGGCTGCAAAGGCACAGCAGCCCCCCGATGGAGAGGGAGGGAGCTCCCTGACCGATGACAGTTAACTTTTTCCATACAGCGGTCCGTACGGACCGCGGTATGGAAAGGGTTAAACGGCTGACATCTTCACAGATGTCAGCCGTTTATACCAGGGTGCCAGCAATGTGCTGGCACCCTGGTACAACCACTAGAAGCCAACGATCGTTCATGGGGAGGCGGGCGGGGGATCGCGATCCCGCCTGCCGCACCGCCCGCCTCCCGCAACGCCCCCACCGCCTGCGACACCCCCCCCCCGCACCACCCTCCGGCATAAAATCGTGCAGGGGTGCAGGGGGGGGGTGAAAAATATTTATTTTAGCCACTCTAAAGTTTCTGATCCCCGCGGTCAGGGACCGCGGCGATCAGAAACTGCAAAAAGCGCAGCAAACCGCAGGTCTGAATTGACCTGCGGTTTGCTGCGATCGCCGATACGGGGGGGTCAAATGACCCCCCCCTGCATTGTTACGGGATGCCGGCTGAATGATTTCAGCCGAAATCCCGTTCCAATTAACCCCTGGGGCGCCGGAATACAGATTTTAAGTCAGGACGTACCGGTACGTCCTGGGTCCTTAACCCCTTAAGGACTCAGCCCTATTTCACCTTAAGGACTTGGCCATTTTTTGCAAATCTGACCAGTGTCACTTTAAGTGCTCATAACTTTAAAACGCATTTACTTATCCAGGCCGTTCTGAGATTGTTTTTTCGTCACATATTGTACTTCATGACACTGCTAAAATTGGGTCAAAAAAGTTAATTTTTTTGCATAAAAAAATACCATATTTACCAAAAATTTAGAAAAATTAGCAAATTTCAAACTTTCAGTTTCTCTACTTCAGTAATACATAGTAATACCCCCAAAAATTGTGATTACTTTACATTCCCCATATGTCTACTTCATGTTTGTAGCATTTTGGGATTGATATTTTATTTTTTGGGGATGTTATAAGGCTTAGAAGTTTAGAAGCAAATCTTGAAATTTTTCAGAAATTTACAAAAACCCAATTTTTAGGGACCACTACAGATCTGAAGTCACTTTGCGAGGCTTACATAATAGAAACCGCCCAAAAATGACCCCATTCTATAAACTCTGCCGTTTACAGAAACACCCCATATGTGACCGTAAACTACTGTACGGGCACACAAAAATACCATATTTACCAAAAATTTTGAAAAATTAGCAAATTTCAAACTTTCAGTTTCTCTACTTCAGTAATACATAGTAATACCCCCAAAAATTGTGATTACTTTACATTCCCCATATGTCTACTTCATGTTTGTAGCATTTTGGGATTGATATTTTATTTTTTGGGGATGTTATAAGGCTTAGAAGTTTAGAAGCAAATCTTGAAATTTTTCAGAAATTTACAAAAACCCAATTTTTAGGGACCACTACAGATCTGAAGTCACTTTGCGAGGCTTACATAATAGAAACCGCCCAAAAATGACCCCATTCTATAAACTACACCCCTCAAGGTATTCAAAACTGATTTTACAAACTTCGTTAACACTTTAGGTGTTGCACAAGAGTTATTGGCAAATGGGGATGAAATTTGCGAATTTCTTTTTTTTGCATAATTTTCCATTTTAACCCATTTTTTCCACTAACAAAGCAAGGGTTAACAGCCAAACAAGACTGTATCTTTATTGCCCTGACTCTGCCGTTTACAGAAACACCCCATATGTGACCGTAAACTACTGTACGGGCACACAGCGGGGCGCAGAGTGAAAGGTGCGCCGTATGGTTTTTGGAAGCCAGATTTTGCTGGACTGTTTTTTTGACACCGTGTCCCATTTGAAGCCCCCCTGATGCACCCCTACAGTAGAAACCCCATAAAAGTGACCCCATCTAAGAAACTACACCCCTCAAGGTATTCAAAACTGATTTTACAAACTTTGTTAACCCTTTAGGTGTTGCACAAGATTTAATGGAAAATAGAGATACAATTTCAAAATTTCACTTTTTTGGCAGATTTTCCATTTTAATATTTTTTTTCCAGTTACAAAGCAAGGGTTAACAGCCAAACAAAACTCATTATTTATGGCCCTGATTCCGTAGTTTACAGAAACACCCCATATGTGGCCGTAAACTACTGTACGGGCACACAGCAGGGCGCAGAAGGAAAGGTGCGCCGTATGGTTTTTGGTAGCCAGATTTTGCTGGACTGGTTTTTTGACACCATGTCCCATTTGAAGCCCCCCTGATGCACCCCTAGAGTAGAAACTCCATAAAAGTGACCCCATCTAAGAAACTACACCCCTCAAGGTATTCAAAACTGATTTTACAAACTTTGTTAACCCTTTAGGTGTTGCACAAGATTTAATGGAAAATAGAGATACAATTTCAAAATTTCACTTTTTTGGCAGATTTTCCATTTTAATATTTTTTTTCCAGTTACAAAGCAAGGGTTAACAGCCAAACAAAACTCATTATTTATGGCCCTGATTCTGTAGTTTACAGAAACACCCCATATGTGGTCGTAAACTGCTGTACGGGCACACGGCAGGGCGCAGAAGGAAAGGAATGCCATACGGTTTTTGGAAGGCAGATTTTGCTGGACTGGTTTTTTTGACACCATGTCCCATTTGAAGCCCCCCTGATGCACCCCTAGAGTAGAAACTCCAAAAAAGTGACCCCATTTTAGAAACTACGGGATAGGGTGGCAGTTTTGTTGGTACATATGATTTTTGGTTGCTCTATATTACACTTTTTTGTGCGGCAAGGTAACAAGAAATAGATTTTTTGGCACGTTTTTTTTTTTTGTTATTTACAACATTCATCTGACAGGTTAGATCATGTGGTAATTTTATAGAGCAGGTTGTCACGGACGCGGCGATACCTAATATGTATACAATTTTTTTTATTTATGTAAGTTTTACACAATGATTTCATTTTTAAAACAAAAAAAATGTTTTAGTGTCTCCATAGTCTAAGAGCCATAGTTTTTTCAGTTTTTGGGCGATTATCTTAAGTAGGGTCTCATTTTTTGCGGGATGAGATGACGGTTTGAGTGGCACTATTTTGGGGTGCATATGACTTTTTGATCACTTGCTATTACACTTTTTGTGACGTAAGATGACAAAAAATTGCTTTTTTTACACCGTTTTTATTTTTATTTTTTTACGGTGGTCACCTGAGGGGTTAGGTCATGTGATATTTTTATAGAGCCGGTCGATACGGACGCGGCAATACCGAATATGTATACTTTTTATTTATTTATTTAAGTTTTACACAATGATTTCATTTTTGGAACCAAAAGAATCATGTTTTAGTGTTTCCATAGTCTAAGAGCCATAGTTTTTTCAGTTTTTGGGCGATTATCTTGGGTAGGGTATGATTTTTGCGGGATGAGATGACGGTTTGATTGGTACTATTTTGGCGTACATGCGACTTTTTTGATCACTTTTATTACCTTTTTTGGGAAGTAAGGTGGGCAAAATTTCAATTTCCTAATAGTTTTTATTTTTTTATTTTTATGGCGTTCACCGTGCGGGGAAAGTAACCTGACCGTTTTATAGATCAGGTCGTTACGGACGCGGCGATACCAAACATGTGTAGGGAATTTTATTTTTTTCATTTTTAATCAGTGATAAATGTGTTTTTGGATTTTTACTTTTTTTTCACTTTTTTTCACATTTTTTTTGACCCAGACCCACTTGGTTCTTGAAGATCCAGTGGGTCTGATGTCTGTATAATACAGTACAGAACAATATATATTGTTCTGTACTGTATTTTACTTACACTTTGTCTGAACAGATCTCTGCCTTTAGCACAGATCTGTTCAGCACCATGGACAGCAGGACGCCTGAGAGGCGTCCTGTTGCCATGGGAACCTTCCCCGTCTGCTCAGAACTGCGCAGACGGGGAAGGGTAAGGAGGGGATCTCTCGGGGGGCTGTCTGGGGGCTCTCTCCCTCTCCATCGGGGGGCTGCAAAGGCACAGCAGCCCCCCGATGGGAGAGGGAGGGAGCTCCCTCTTACTGTTAACTTTTTCCATACAGCGGTCCATACGGACCGCTGTATGGAAAGGGTTAAACGGCTGACATCGCATCATCGATGTCAGCCGTTTATACCAGGGTGCCAGCAATGTGCTGGCACCCTGGTATACCCACTCTACACCAACGATTATACAAGGGGAGGCGGGCGGGGGATCGCGATCCCGCCTGCCGCACCGCCCGCCTCCCGCACCGCCCCCACCGCCCACAACTCCCCCCCTGCACCACCCGCCGGCAAAAAATCATGCAGGGGTGCAGGGGGGGGGGTGTAAAATATATATTTTAGGGACACTAAAGCTTCTGATCCCCGCGGTCAGGGCCCGCGGGGATCAGAAACTGCACAAAGCGCAGCAAACCGCAGGTCTGAATTGACCTGCGGTTTTCTGCGATCGCCGATGCGTGGGGGTCAAATGACCCCCCCCTGCATTGTTACGGGATGCCGGCTGAATGATTTCAGCCGAAATCCCGTTCCGATTAACCCCTCGGGCGCCGGAATACAGATTTCAAGTTATGACGTACCGGTACGTCATGGGTCCTTAAGGACTCGGGATCCATGCCGTACCGATACGTCCTAAGTCCTTAAGGGGTTAAGGACTCGGGAAATAGGGCGTACCGGTACGTCCTAGGTCCTTAAGGGGTTAAGATTCATTTTATAGTGTAAGGTAAGCTCAGTGACGCAGAGAAAACAACAGAAAGCATAGTGTTAATCTGTTGTTGCTGGGCAGAAGTCTAGACCAATCACAGCCAGCTTCTCACACAGCAAGAGTTTTCACCAATCACAGCCAGCCTCACACACAGCCTGTCTGGGAATCCCCCTGGTAGGAGCTGCTGGAATCATTACTCACCAGAGAGAGGAGCTGAACAGACACACAGTTCCAGTCAGAGTCCAGTTTTATGGGAACAAGAGGCCAAAATATTTAGAACAGTTATATAATGTTCATATTGTTAGTATAGTGATTAGAACTGTATACTGAACTAGGTATATGTGTGTTTACTTACAGTTCCACCAAATTGCAAAATACAAATTGCAAGCATTCAGATTCCATATTGCAATCCAAATTGCATACAACCATACTAGATCATACTCAACCAATCTGCAAATAGTCACTGCTAACTGCATACTGCAAGTAGAACTATTAGTTAAATCTCAGAAATACCTCTTAGAGAGATCATAAAGTGCTTAAATAACTTAAAGTGACAGTACAGATACTGAAGAGAGAAATATATCCACCATTTTATGTTGAATGACAAGATTGAACAGTTGAACCACCATCTTATGCATACCGCCATTTTGTGATATCTTTTCAACACATGTTTTGTACATGGACTATCTGCTGCGGAGGCGGCAGTGTTATATATTAAGAAAGGTTTAAGTTAATAAAGAAGTTATTTCAAGAATTTGGTGTGCTCTTTAAACCTACTGTTTCCATAGAACGGCGCTAGAGGAATTACAGAGTAACAGACAGTCTGGTTAGACTAAAAGTCAAAGATATCAAAATTCTTCTAATGCCACAGCGCAAAAGGCACTTCATAGTGCTGCGCCCTGCCACAGTGGAACTATTGCCCTCAGAGGGGGAAGTGAAAGCGCTCCTCAACTTGCACAGTAAAGAGCGCATTAGAGCAGCAGAGCGCCAGCATATACCGCCACGCAGCATCTCAGCGGAGATCTCAGCGGAGCTACCATAAAGGCCATAGAACGTGTGCATTAGTCAAACTGCAGCCGACTCTTAAAGTGGCAAAATGGCAAAGGCAAAATAGTCAGAGAAAGAGCGCCAACCCTCCTGCGATCCCTAGAGAGAGAAAGAGACGCATGGTGGGAGGCCAAAGTCCAGAGCTAGAGTGCCTGCACTGCTATCCACAGAGAGACCACGTACTGCAGTCAGCTAGTTTCCCGCCACTAGGTCCAAAGCCTGCAGCAGCGTATCCAAGCCAGCGTGTCGCAAGTCAGCGCAAAGCAGCGTAAGTCAGCGCAGAGCATCGCATCACATCAATAAAAGACAAGTCTCCTTTAAGACAGACATTTGTTCCAGCAACCTTCAGATCGCAGTATCCTGCTTGTCAGAATAAGGTCAGAGCTTTCCTTTTATTACTTATCATTGCATAACATTTGTTCCAGCAACCTTCAGATCGCAGTATCCTGCTCGTCAGAATAAGGTCAGAGCTTTCCTTTTATTACATATCATTGCATATGGTCTGTGGCATAAAGAGACATTTTTTGTGTTCACAAATAAGAGACTTTAAATAAAAACAACGGACAGTTTGTAGTACACGGACTCTAAAGCATTTAAAGTGAAAGTCATTTATTGCCTGCATTTAGCTGTTGTATTTAGAGTGAAAGTCATTTATTTCTGCATTTGTCAATATTGCATTAAAGTGAAAGGACTCTTAATATTTGTATTGATTGTTATAGCATTAAAAGTAAAATGTCTGAGCTTAGTATTACTATGCCACTGTTAGAGGATACAAAGATAGATAGAGTAGAAGTTAAAGAGCAAGGGAACCTGTCTGAGGTAGAAGAGTCTGATGCAGCATTAGTCTTGCCTCAAGCAAATATAGCCGAAACAGATGAACTAAGACGTTAATCACGTGACAGGAAACCGACCTCAAAGATATTGGAAAATTTGGAGCAAGAAGCAGCGCTGAAAGGGAAAAAGTTTTCCCGGATGCATGATAGGTGGAAATCATACATTAAAGACATTCGTAGAAAGCTAAAGCAAGAAAGTATAAAAAGAAACTTAAGTGATATGGTAGAGACGGTAGAAGAATCTGAATCAGAGCTTATGGCAGCATATGTCAACCTGCGGTCGCTTACGACACCTTCCCAGGACATTGTAAGGAACATGGACACATGTACTGCGGTCACTAAAGATTTAGTAAAGCTCATGAGAGAACTTTCATCTGCAGCTAATCATGATGAAGTTAAAGCAAGAAGTAGAATGAATGAGCTTTTTATGAGAGACTATGCTAGATCCTTAGGAGGAACCACAATCTCAAGTGTGACTTCCTTCGCTAGCAGAAGTGCCACCCACATATCAGAGTCCTCAATTATTTCATAAAAAAGAAAGGAATTAGCTGAACAACTTGCTGTCAAGAGAGCAGAATTTGAAATGGAAGCTGTCATCGAGGCGCAGCGCCAACTGATGGCTGAAAAGGAAGCTGAAATGGATGCACAACGCCATCAAATGAAAGCTGAAAGGGATGCACAACGCCATAAAATGGAAGCTCAAATGGAGGCACAGCTCCATCAAATGAAAGCTTAAATGGAGGCACAGCGCCAACAGATGAAAAATCCGGAAAGGCAAAAAGAAGTTGAGATCGTAGAAGCCAGACTCAGAGCTCACGAAGAGGATATGAATCAGAGTAGTCATAGGTTCAAATATGTTCTAAGTGAAGAAGCAGACTCCTACTTTCCTACTTACGCCTATGAGAATGGAAGGGAATCTCCAGCATTTAGTAAGAAAATAAGTTATTATCCTTCCATCCCTGCTCAGAAAAACAAAGAGAGGCCTAGTCCAGTGTTAGGAAAAAAGTGTGTGAATTTACCCTCTATCTCTACCAGAAAAGAAAGAAATTGACTCACCTAATTCAGAACTAAGTGAGAAAATAGAACCGGATGATTCTATTTTTAGATGTCACGGCAATGCTCAGGAGAGTGTTACAACTATTGTCCCAACAGGACAACAGAGAACAGTCCTCGCTAGACTTCCCGTGCCGGAACCCACTGTATTTTCAGGAGACGTACTGAAGTTCATAGAGTGGAACGCAAGTTTTGAAATGATCATTGAGCATCATTGCTTCAGTCCAATCGACAAGTTATTCTACTTTCAGATATATGGATTTGACGTTTAGTTGTTTAGTGGCTCACCAATTATGTATTATGGATAGAGGTGTTCAGTCACCGGTACACCCAGAAACCATTTGATATGAAAAAATGTATATGTAAGGATGTCATGGCACACTCTCATCTGGTATAGAATGGAATAATTGTTTTGGATTAAAAAATTATTTTATTAATGACATAAAAACAGGAAATGTCTTATATGCTGGTAGAGATGGAATGTATTCAGAATGCCTTTTCTAAATATATAAAATACAAAAATTAAAAAGGTTGAAAAAATTAAAAAGTTTTTTCTTTCTTTTAATCGTGGAAATATAAAAATGGTAAAAATCGATTGAAATTAGTAAAATTAACTCAGGTAGTCTAAAATCGTATTCAGCAGGTGTTTGGCCTAATTTATTTGTTCTAACCTACAGATATGTTATATTGGAGAATTGTCTTAGTATAGGGACTTGTTGTATACTGTAGACTGCAACTAGAATCATTTGTGATTTAAAATTGTAAAAAATCGTTAGTGCGGTTTCTGTGCGATTTTTTTAAAATGTTGTTGTTTTTCGTCTTTATCATTGTAATATTGGTATCTACCTTTGTTTTTAGCATATTTTGCCTGAATTTTATGGTCCATTTCCCAATATTATTTGATTTAATATGTTAGTTAGGTAATGGATCATATGCATCTGCCTATTGTGTTGGGAAATCGTGTTGTCTATGTAGAGCCTTGATAGGAGGATGTATGAGGGAGGGGGGCCTCACGAGGAGAGGAGATAGAGGTGCTGGTAGAACAGCATGACCTCTATTTCTCTGTCCTCAAGAGGCACCCCCATCCCCCAAATTGATAAAAATCAGAAAATTTCGAGTTCAGCATTAAGGCCTGCAGGGGATAGGGTGTCAAATTCATATATTCGTGCAGTTTTCTCTCCGGCCAAAAATACTGATCAATTGCCGGAATGCTGAATCCGACATTAATTTACATTGAAGTGTATTAGTGCCGGATCCGGCATTAAGTGTTCCGGCAAAACGGATCCGGCTTTCTGGTCTCTGCATTCGCAGACCTTTAAAAATGCAAAAAAATAATAATACCGTATCTGTTTTTCCGGATGACACCGGAGAGACTGATCCGGTATTTCAGTCGGGTCCGCATCCAAATCTGTCTGACAAATGCCATAATTTTGCGTTCGGATTGCCGGATCTGGATCCGGTTCCGGCGACGGAACTGCCTGCCGGTATCCTCTGCCGCAAGTGTGAAAGTACCCTTAGGCTCTGTTATGTCCCCTGGACACTCTGTGTCTCTCAGGTGCTGCTGGTAATGCTGCCAGTATCTGCTCAGCAAGTTACACACACAGGCCGATGTACTACTTAACCAGAGCAAGGTTTATTACTCAGAACATTATGGCATTCTTACATGGAGGAGTCTTATTCCAAACAGCTTCTGTCCTTATCAGATGTAATCCCTTCTCAGCCTCATGTGTCTGCTTCCAGTTCCCCTCACACACTGTCTGACTTCCTGGTACAGCTCCTCCTCCCCCATCATGCATCAGGAGAAAGAGGGTAAAGGTCACAGTGATCTATCACAAACATCACACCTCCTTTCCTTCCCAAAAAAAAAAAAAAAACATAACAAGAGAACAAAATGTTGAACACATAACATAACAAGGCAAGCGAGATCAGTTCAGCAAGTAGTATCTCCAACTCAGTTCTGTGATTTCCGCAGCACTTCATGAGCCCTTTGTCTCTGTTCCCTGACCTCCAATGTGTCCCGTAAGATTTCAGCACTTTGCCAGCGAGGCGTTTGACGTCTTTGACGGGTAGACTTACGCAGAGGTACAGCACCGGGAGGGATAGAGTCAGTCAAAGGTTCTGGAGATGTCAGTGGGCGTCCCACAGACAAATCAGTCTCTGTAACTCCAGGCACATGTCCGGGCTCCTCAGGAATATGGTCACCAACCGGTTCAGGGTTTGGTTGTAAACTTGTGGGATCATGCCAGACACCATGCCATATGTCACCAGCAGAGTTCAGAGTAGACTCTGGTGGGTGGTTAGAAAGAAGGGTCGGTTTTGTCACTAGTGGCCGGCAAATGCGTTTCCTCAATTGTGAAAGGTGTCGCCGAACACAAATGCCTTCCTCCAGGCGGACAAGGTACATTCTTCTGCCAAGAGTTCCATCAATAACGCCAGGAAGCCAAGGAGGCAAAGCTCTGTAATTCTGAGACCATACAAGATCACCGGCACGGAATCCCAGACGGCCCGGCGGAGGAGGTGTTGGTGACTGTTCCTGCGGACGAACTAAATCAAGTTTGGTGCGGAGATGCCTGCCAAACATAAGAAAAGCCGGTGACAGCCCAATAGTAGCGTGTTTCGTGTTACGGTACATGATCAAGAATTCCAGCAGCTTCTCTTCTGACAGTCCTACCTGGTCTATAGTGGACAGTAAGTGCTTCTTAAATGTCTGCACAAATCGTTCTGCCAGCCCATTTGAAGCTGGATGATAAGGAGCTGTTTTGTAGTGTTGGACGCCCAAGCCACTAAGGAATGATTGAAACTCATGCGATGTAAATTGAGTTCCATTGTCGGAGACTATGGCTGTTGGCAAGCCATATTGAGCAAAGAGCTTCCTTAAGACTAGAATGGTAGCAGCTGAGGTAATAGAAGGCATTTGAAAAACCTCCGGCCATTTTGAATGCGCATCTACCACGATTAAATACATTTTACCCTGGATGGGGCCAGCAAAATCAAGATGGAGTCTGGACCACGGTTCTGTTGGCCATGGCCAAGGTTGCAGGGTTCCTCTCTTTTGGGGTCGCTGGGCTTGACAGCACCCAGGACATTGAGCAACATAATCTTCAATTGCTGTATCCATTTGTGGCCACCAAACATAGCTCCGGGCTCGCTGCTTCATGCGCACCACACCAGGATGGCCTTCATGCAGTATCCTTAGCATGGTTGATTGCAAGTACTGGGGTACAATCACTCTATTGCCCCATTGTAGGCAACCAGCATTAGTCACAAGCTCACATTTTCTGGCAAAGTACGGACGAAATTCACCTGAAACTGTCTCTGGCCATCCAGTCTGAACATAAGAGAATATCTGAGACAGGAAAGGATCTGTGGCTGTATGTCTGGCAATCAGGGAGGTGGACATGCAAGATTGTGGCCTGTGTACTTCCACTACACGTACCTCTCTTAGTGGGTGGTCATCTCTTAGTGGCAATCTGGAAAATGCATCTGCATTGCCATGGGTATCATGGGAGCGGTATCTGATAGAATAAGCATAAGCTCCTAAAAATAAAGCGTACCTTTGTAAGCAAGATGCGGTTGTTGTAGAAATTCCTTTCTGAGGGTTCAGTATTGACAACAGAGGTTTGTGGTCAGTGATAAGTGTGAACTCCCGACCATAGATGTACGCGTGAATTTTTTTTGTGGCCCATACAATGGCCAAAGCTTCCTTGTCAATCTGGGAGTAGTTTTGTTCTGCTGAGGTTAAAGACCTGGAGGCAAAAGAAATGGGGCGCTCCGTGCCATCCGGCATGACATGGGAAAGCACGGCACCCAGTCCATAAGGCGAGGCATCACAAGCCAGGATGACGGGTTTCTTTAAATCATAGTGGACCAGAACTCGAGAAGACAGAATGAGTTCTTTAGAAAGCCGAAAAGCTTCTTCACATTTGTCTGTCCATATCCATTTAGCTCTTGCATCCAGTAAGCGATGTAATGGGTAGAGCTGGTGTGCTAGGTTCGGCAAGAAACGGTGGTAGTAATTTAGGAGGCCAAGGTAGGACCTGAGCTGGGTGACATTCCGGGGGGTAGGGGCATGGGTAAGGGCTTTAACCTTTTCTTCAGTAGTGTGTAACCCATGTCGGTCCACCGTGTGGGCACAAAACTCCAGTTGAGACTTGAGAAATTCGCATTTTGACAGATTGACACGTAAACCATACTTTTGGAGTCTCCCTAGCACAGCTTCAACATTCTTTCTGTGTTCTTCATCAGTGGGACCAGTGATGAGCATGTCATCCAGTAGACATTGGGTGAAAGGTATTCCTGCCAGTACCTCATCCATGATCCGCTGCCAGATGGCTGGAGCTGGGGCTATGCCAAAAACCATGCGGTTATACTGGAATAATCCTTTATGAGTGTTAATGGTCAACAGATGGCGTGAATCTGGGTGTACTTGCAGTTGCAGGTAAGCTTGCTTTAAGTCTATTTTTGTAAACTTTTGCCCCCCAGCCAGTGAGCCAAATAAATCTTCAAGTCGAGGCAATGGGTATTGATCCACAAGAAGTTGGTTGTTCAGAGCTACCCTGAAATCACCACAAATCCTAATGTCTCCATTCTTTTTCTTGACAGGCACAATTGGTGATGCCCATTCACTTCTATCCACTTTCGTTATGATCTTTTCAGCCAATAGGTGGTCCAGCTCTGCTTCCACTTTTTTTCGCAAGGCAAAAGGTACTGATCTTGCCTTACAAAAACGAGGTGTAGCACCAGGCTTCAAGAGGAGGTGGGCCATCTTTCCTTTTACGGTGCCCAAAGAGTCCTCAAAAACCTCTTTAAAACGTGACTTCAGGGATTCCACCCAATGGTCTACTTTAGAAAGCAATGTACATTGGGCAATGGTAAAAGGAGGCATGCCCAGCGCTTTGATCCAGTCCCTTCCATACAGCGGAGGACCTCCATTCCTTACAACATAAAGGCGTAGACTTTGACTGCGGTTGCCTAATGTAACAAGGGGTTTTACATAACCCAAGGGCTGTAGTAGTTCCTTGCTGTAGGTTTGTAGTGTGAGCTTTGTAGGTTTTAGCGGCAGGGACAGACCCGATGCCTTTAAATCAGTCCATGAAATGACAGACACAGCTGCCCCTGTATCAACATCCATGGAGACAGGACAGCCATTGAGTGTGACATCCACTTTAATCGCCGGAGTACTCCCAGCTACTCGAAACAGTCCAACATGCTGGACACATGTCTCCTCATCAGAGCTAAAACCGTTATTGTCCATATCCACACGGAATGTCTGTTTACGTCTATCTTTTGTGGTAGTGTTCGGGGAGCGAGAGCTGCGGCAAACGCGCCCAATATGACCAGTCTTTCCACAGCGAAAACAAACGACATCCTTGAACTTGCAAGCAGGCGCACTGTGAGCAGTGTTACCACAACGGTAGCAAGTCGGGGTCCCAGAGACAGAAGAATTAGGGTGGCGAGGTTTAAGCTGAGTGGCAGGGGACGGGCGTCTCGAGCGTTGAGTGATAGCAGTGTGGAATATTTCCTCACCCTGGCTTGCAGGAGTTGTAGGTGGTGCCTTCAGTAGGGTGGCGTCCCGTGTTGCCAACTCCATGACCGTAGCAAGGTCAGTGGCTTTCGTCAGAGTCAAGTCGGGTTCTGTGAGTAAACGTTTCTGTATGGCTGGGTCGCAGAGTCCCATGACGAACATGTCACGGAGAGCCGTCTGTAGGTAGTCTCCAAACTGACAAGTGGCAGCTAGTTTACGTAAAGCAATGATATATGTCTTTATATCCTCCCCGGCCTGCTGCCTTCTACTGTAGAATTTAAACCGCTCTGCGATTTCTAACGGCTTCGGGTTGTAGTGTGTATGTAGCGTCTGAATTAACTCAGGCAGGGACTTAGAGGCTGGCTTGTCTGGAGAAACAAGGTCTCTGAGGGTTCCATATGCAGCTTGACCCAATGCAGTGAGAAAAACTGCACTTCTCTTTTCAACAGTCACATTATTTGCTTCCATATACTGTTCCAGCCTCTCCACCCAGGAGATCCATGACTCAGCTGCAGGATCAAATGATTGAATAAACCCTATGAAGGCCATGTGTGCTAAAATCCCATCCTCGTCGCCACTGTTATGTCCCCTGGACACTCTGTGTCTCTCAGGTGCTGCTGGTAATGCTGCCAGTATCTGCTCAGCAAGTTACACACACAGGCCGATGTACTACTTAACCAGAGCAAGGTTTATTACTCAGAACATTATGGCATTCTTACATGGAGGAGTCTTATTCCAAACAGCTTCTGTCCTTATCAGATGTAATCCCTTCTCAGCCTCATGTGTCTGCTTCCGGTTCCCCTCACACACTGTCTGACTTCCTGGTACAGCTCCTCCTCCCCCATCATGCATCAGGAGAAAGAGGGTAAAGGTCACAGTGATCTATCACAAACATCACAGGCTCCATTTACACGTCCGTATAATGGGTCCGCATCCGTTCTGCAAATTGCTCTTCGCATCCGCATTTCCGGAGCGCGCCCCGATATTCCGGTCCACGGCTCCGGAAAAGAATAGAACATGTCCTATTCTTGTCCGCAATTGTGGACAAGAATAGGCAGTTCTATGGGGGTGCCAGCCGGGTGTATTGTGGATACAGACGTCTGAATGGACCCTTAATGTGCAGTCTAGCCTACCCTCCTCAGGGAGAGGTTGTGTGTCGGCCAGCAGCAGGGCCGCTGATAGGCCAGTACAGCTGGCCCAGTTGTACCGGGCCCGGCTGGCAGGGGGGCCCGGGCTGCCGACTCCCGAGCCATTTTAATTTTTTTGCTGTCAGTGGGCTGGCTCCAGTAACAGCAGGCAGTGTGGGGGCGGCGCTCACTCACTGACGTCACACGCCTGCTCCTCCCACTAGGCGGCGCAGGCGCGTGACGTCAGTGAGTGAGCGCTGCCGCCCGCACTTGTTACTGGAGGCTGGAGGGTGGAGGGAGGAGGCAGGAGCTGAATGTAAGGTAGTATTTTAGTAAAGAGATGAGCGCTGTGCCTGTGCTAAAATTAAAGTTACTGTCTGCAGCCTGCACGGCTGCACCGATTTATTAATGTATACTACTGTGAGTGGCGGGGGGGGATCTATATGGATGACGTCATGACGGCACTGTTATAGGGAGGGCGGGGGATCCGTGGATGGCACTGTTATGGGGGGGGGGGTCTGTCATGTGGATGACACTTATGGGGGGGGCCGGGGGGTCTGTGGATGACACTTATGGGGGGGATCTGTGGATGGCACCATTATGGAGGGGGATCTGTGGATGACACTGTTATGGGGGGGGATCTGTGGATGACACTGTTATGGGGGGATCTGTGGATGACACTGTTATGGGGGGATCTGTGGATGACTGTTATGGGGGGGATCTGTGGATGGCACTGTTATGGAGGGTATCTGTGGATGGCACTGTTATGGAGGGTATCTGTGAATGGCACTGTTATGGAGGGGTATCTGTGGATGACACATAGCATAAGATGCTATATACGGTATGTGTCATCCACAGATCCCCCTCTATAACAGTGCCATCCACAGATCCCCCCATAACAGTGCCATCCACAGATCCCCTCCATAACAGTGCCATCCACAGATCCTCTCCATAACAGTGCCATCCACAGATCCCCTCCATAACAGTGCCATCCACAGATCCCCTCCATAACAGTGCCATCCACAGATCCCCTCCATAACAGTGCCATCCACAGATCCCCTCCATAACAGTGCCATCCACAGATCCCCTCCATAACAGTGCCATCCACAGATCCCCTCCATAACAGTGCCATCCACAGATCCCCTCCATAAAAGTGCCATTCACAGATCCCCTCCATAACAGTGCCATTCACAGATCCCCTCCATAACAGCGCCATTCACAGACGACCCCCCAGCGCCATAAATATCACTTGTAGACAAATCTGCATGTTGTTTCAAGGCGGCGTCTGGGGAGGGGCCAAGGGCGGGGCCAGGGGTGTGGCTGAAGGAGGGATCAGGGGGTGGAGCTGAAGGGGGCCCCGTCATGTATGCTGTACGGGGCCCCATGATTTCTATCAGCGGCCCTGGCCAGCAGAGCTCTGCCTGCTCTGCTGTGCCCAGAGGCCCTGCCTCTGAAGTCTTCATGGTTGCTTATCCCCTCTTGGGCTTGCATTGCCTTCATCCAAGCTGAAGCTAGAGCTTGAGGTACTCAAAGCCAGGAAGAAGTTCTTAGGATTAAAGTAAGAAACAGACTACAGCCAACTAAACTATGTTCCAGCGGAAGAGGAGAAGTTCCTATTTACTCCAGCTAGCATTGCAGAGCTGATATTGTTGCAGAGAAGTGTTTGCCTGCCATTTAAGCCAATACCTGCTGATGACCAAGATAAAGTTTGGAAACTGTTTGGATTACCGTTTTATGCCAACTAAAGCTGTGTTCAACATTACTACAAGTCTGGGCTCAATTATTCCTTCATCATCCAAGTTCAACTACCCTTTTTGCACTGCTTCGGACCACTTCACGTCTGGGATCCAAGGATATCCAGGTAGGAGCACCGTGACACTTGTATACAACATCTACAGATACATTTTAGGCCATCCTACACCACTCTAGCAATCCTACCCAACACTACCATCTACAAGGGGACTCCATGTCCTCGTTGCTTAACTGCAACTGGTGTCACAATTACTTGCTCTATAAGAGGGACATATTTTGTAGAAATACCCCAGAAATAGCCCAGATGCCCTGATAGTGGGCCCGTTGCATATCGCCATCCTGAGGATGGCGATATAGTTGGATATAGAGAGATGAACGCTTCCAAAACGGAAGCACTCATTTGCCATGGACCTGCCGCCGCCTCCACTTGTCTCTGGGTCGCGTCTCCTGAGGCATTTGCCTCATCACGCATAATAGGTAATGCGCCCCATACAATTGAGGCCCTTTGGGTTCCCCTGGCTTAGGGGCTTGGTTGACCACTGCAATCCCTATAGTTATGCGACTACCTGTTTTTCTTGCTGTGTAACAACATTCAAAGCTGCATTTGGGGAAAAAAATCATCACGTTGTATTGCTGGTATTTGGTAGTAAGGAGAAGTCATGAAAGTGTGAATTGTTGTCGACTTGCAACTATCCTTTTTTTCCACATGGTGTCAACCTTGATGATTGTGATTACTAAAAATATATTAACCCTTTCAACCCTTTCAGCCCCTGAGGGTTTTTCGTTTTCACATTTTCATTTTCACTCCCTTTTTTTATTTTACCACTTACATAGCTATAAGAGGGCTTATTTTTTTTGTGGCACAAGTTGCACTTTCTAATTCCACCATTTAATATTGCATAGGATGTAGAGGGGAGCTGGAAAAAAATTCCAAATGGAGTGAAATTGGAAAAAAAACAGTTTTATGGGTTTTGTTTTTACAGTGTTCCTTATACGGTAAAACTGACTTTTATTCTCCAGGTCAGTACAATTACGACGATACCACATATACCACGTATAGTTTTTCTTGCATTTTAATACTGAAAAAAAAACATTTTAAAAAGTTTTTTTCTTTTCAACGGCATATTGTGACCCCTATAACCTTCTGTAGGTATGTGTACAGAGCTGTGTGAGGGCTCATTTTTTGCAGGGTGATCTGTACTTTTCATTGATACCATTCTGTGGTGTGTAAGACTTTTTAATCACTTTTTATTTAAAATTTTTCTCGCAGGTGAAGTGACCAAAAAATGGTGAATTGGCCATTTTGACTTTTTTTATTTTATTTCGCCTTTTGCCATATGGGAAACATATTTTTATATTTCAATAGTACAGGCATTTTTGCACATGGCGATATACATGATGTGTATTTTTTTATTGTTTACAATTTTTTTATTTATATTTTGAGAAAATGGGGGTGATTTGAATTTTTATATAAAAAAAAAAATGTTTTACACTATTTTATAGTCATCAGATTGCGTCTCTTATACACTCTAATGCATTAGCATTGGAGTGTATAAGACAATGTATTCCTATGAAACCCTGCCCATACATTTGAATGCTGCAGCAAATTAAATTTTAAACAAAGCGACTTTAGGTCTATGATCCGAAGCGCGCTTCGCTCAACCATAGTCATCAGTATTAAAGTATGAGAACACCAGCCTTTGATACTTACATGTGCTATAAACTTAGGATAGGGCTGGGTTGTCAGGAGACTCCCAAGACTTACTAAAGTCACCCTTGGAATACATACTGCAGAATTTTACAGTGAAAATATTCATTTATATGTGTTCCTGTCTTGAAGGTTATTATCCCATGATTAAAACGGTTGTGTCACTTCAGCAAATAGCATTTATTATGTAGAGAAAGTTAATACAAAACACTTCCTAATGTATTGTGATTCTCCATATTGCCTCCTCTGCTGGCTTGATTCATTTTGATCACATTATACATTGCTCATTTCCATGGTTACGACCACCCTGTAATCCAGTATCGGTGGCCGTGCTCGCACAATATAGAAAAAAGCACCAACCTAGGTGCGCTCCCACAGTCACGGCCACCAGATAGGCTGGCACTTTTTCCTATAATGTGCAAGCACGACCACAACTGTTGGATTGCAGGGTGGTCGTAACAATGGAAACGAGCAGTGTATAAAACAATGGAAAAATGGATCCCGCCAGCAAAGGAAACAATATGGAAAATCACAATACATTAGTAAGTGCCTTCTCTACATGATAAATGCCACTTACTGAAGTGACACAACTAGAGATGAGCGAATTTCATATCATCGGTAAAAGAAGAATTGCGTTATGGATTCTGTCACCACGGACCATAACGCAATTCTAAGACGGAATGCATAACGGAATGCCTTTAGAGGCATTCCGGTATTCATTCCGTCATAATAGAAGTCTATGGGCTGCATAACGGATCTGTCCCGTTTCCGTTTTGGATCCGTTTTGCAGCCCATAGACTTCTATTATGACGGAATGAATACCGGAATGCCTCTAAAGGCATTCAGTTATGCATGCCGTCAGAATTGCGTTATGGTCCGTGGTAACAGAATGCATAACGCAATTTACCTTTTACCAGTAAATGAACCGTGAATGAATTTCAAAATATGAAATTCGCTCATCTCTAGACACAACCACTTTATTGTAAAAAATTAAATATCAGACATCATACAGTACACGACAATCTCTTTCTAACAAAGCTAGAACCAGTTCTCACATGGATCCAGTACCTCACATGGATCCAGAAATCTCCCAATTCATTGCTCTGCTAGATTTATATCAAGCTGACAGCTCAATGGGAGTGGCTTTTCTGCTGCAGCTCAGGGGGCGTGTCCATGCTCTCCCTATAACAGCTCAGGGGGCGTGTCCAGGTTCTCCCTATCACAGCTCAGGAGGCAGTTGAAGGTTCGAACTGAGCATGTGCGTCCATGTCAGTGAGTCGGGCAAAGAAATAAGATAAAGAACAAAGAGCAGGTGGCGCTAAACATACATTTTATTGAACAAAAATACAAAAAAATATATAATTACATGCAACTACAAAAGTATTCAGATGCTAATAGTGGTTTGAAAACTGTAGAATATCTTTGGTGGGACAACCCCTTTAACATCTAGGTTTTACAGAACAGCAAAAAATGCACGAAAATAACAGACATTCTCTGCCAATCCAGGGCAGACAACTTGTTGGTCTTTGCCTCCGTGGCTTTTACATGAGGCCTTTAGGCTATATAACATGGAATTCAGTATTGAGAAGCATAAAGGATTATCACAAAGTATAAATGCAACAAATTTTGCTAAAAAAAAATAACTCAACATCTACATTTGCTGATAATATGTATTTGAACATTATCATTTCTCACACAATAAATTCAAAATCAAGATTTTCAGTAGCAGCTCACTAAAAGTAGAAACCTGCTGTTGTCACTAGAAGTCCAGGAGGTCCTCAGGTCAGGAGAAAAATAAATCATTCTGAAAAGACCATGCATGCCATCATCGGGCTATTTATACCCAACAAACACCGCCGACCCCCATAGCAATGCAGCACTCAACCCTTTCTGAGGCAAAGATAAGGACATGTCACACACTTGGATCCTACGGGGGCAGATTTACTAATCCTGTCTGAATTTTAGACGGCATATTCTCAGTGCAGAAAGTCTATAATTTATCACAGTAAAGCCTCATTCACACGCCCGTGCTCAAATCCGTGAGCAGGTGGTCAGCGATGCATCCGTGAAGGATCCGTGTTGTGTCCGTTTTTTGCTGTCCATGTTGCATCCGTGTTTCACTGACACTGAACAGCTGAAAAATAATTTTCAAAGCATCTCTTCTTAATGATCCGTGAAACACGGATCCAACACAGATTACATCCGTGTTGCATCCATGAGTTTCACGGACCCTTAGACCATAATGGACGTGATGGATCCATGAATACAGACAAAATAGAGCATGCATCTGTGCTAAAAACACTGACCCACGGACAAAAGATCTGTGTGTGTAAACGGCCATCTGACCAGAAAACCCGTCAGATAGTCTGTTGGTGTAATACAGCCCTGACGTTTTGCCATCTATTGGTTGTCTTAAGTTGGCCATACATTTGAGACAATGATCAGTCTCATTGCGGCAGAGCAGATTATTCGTCCATGGGATCGTTCCTATGAATGATCCCACCAGCGACATGCCAGAGTAAACTGGCCGACCAAAAAACGGACTCCCTGGTCATTGAGCACAATGGCAAATAAACGGGCAAATTCGGCAGATCATGCCAAAAACATACCATTTCTGTCAACAGGTGAAATTTCCTAGCGTGGCCAATTAGATTCCCAACAGACAAGAGTTGGTCGTTGGCGATTGTGAATCATTGTGTCAGCCAAAATGGTCGAAATCGGGCGAAAATGTTTTTCTCGTGTATCGCCAGCTTTACTTAGCAGGAATTTTTTTTACAATTTTAGGCTACATGCACACGACCGTGGTGTGTTTTGCGGTCCGCGCGCGTTTGCAATTTGCTGAACGGCACGAACAGCCTTTAATGTAACTGCCTATTCTTGTCCGCGGACAAGAATAGGACATGTTATATATTTTTTGCGGGGCCACGGAGCAGAGCAACGGATGCGGACAGCACACGGAGGGCTGTCCGCATCTTTTGCGGCCCCAGTAAAGTGAATGGGTCCGCATCCGAGCCGCCAAAACTGCGGCTCGGATGCGGACCAAAACAACGGCTGTGTGCATGAGGCCGTAAGCAATGCCCCCTTATTAAGGGCTCATGCACACAAATGTATTTTCTTTCCGTGTCCATTCCGTTTTATTTTGCGGACAGTATGCGGAACCATTCATTTCGGAGGTTACTCCATGTGTATTACGTTTCCGTATGTCCATTCTGCAAAAAAATAGAACATGTCCGCATTACAGACAAGGATAGGGCCGTTTTATTAGGGGCCAGCTGTTCCGTAAAATACGGAATGCACACGGACGTCATTCGTACTTTATGCGGATCCGTTTTTTGCGGACCGCAAGATACATATGGTCCTGTGCATGAGCCCCAAGCCCCATCCCTTTGTCTAGTGTCTAAAACACAATATGGGATAATAAATGAGGTATAAAAATGTAGCTTAGTATATCTACCCCATTGTCTTCTGTTCTGCTTGATGGGTGTTTATTGTGTGTATTACACTTTGTTTTTGCATTATCATAGAAAAAAATGGATGATTAATGCACAGATTTGTACAAATAAAATAAGTGTCCACCATTCCAAAATAACCGCCTCCACCGCTGGGGGCCTCAATCTACAGAGCAATTATGCATGAATTGGTCGGCAGAATATTGGACCCGATTAGGCTATTGGGACGCATTATTGATGGACCAGTGCCCGGCAGCCTCACAGAGGAGTATTATACGTTACGTCTTTAGGATGAGGGGGCTCTTTAAGGCCACGTACTCGTATTATTACCAGTCCTTTCATGTCACTTGCTTCTTGTTTATGGGTATTTAAAGCATTGACCTGTTAATTACAAATGTGTCCTTCCAATCAGGTTAAATGTCCCTCTAGGGGTGTTTTAACTCATTAACATTTTTAAGTTGTTGTTATGTAACCATAAAAAAAAAAAATCCAAACAGGGGGCGAAGCGACCTAACCTGTGAAATCCTGGGAAATCCTGAAAAACTGGAAACATGTTTTTGTGACAGCAAGAGGCTAATTTCCAAGCTAAATTCTGAAGACGTCATCAATGTTCAAGAGGTATTCCGGTTGTAGCACGTTCTCTCCTATCTACAGGATAGGGGGTCCCTATTAGATCAGTGTGGGACCCCCAGAAATATAGGAGCGGCGGTGTGTACTCGGCTATCTCCAGAACTCCGATAGAGATGAATGGAGTGGCACTGAGCATGTTCGACCTGCCACCCTGTTCTTTTTGGGATCTCTGCAGGGTATGGGGTCTATGGCTGCAGTAAACAATTATTTTAGAAATCGAGTATTCTATCAATTATTTTTCACGATTAATAGAGTAATTTAATCAGAAAAAATGAATCAATAGACTGTTTTCCTTTATAAAAACTCATCAGACCCCCTGCCATCAGTCCCCAACACCCTTTGTTCCCCCCTGTGTGATCAGCCCAAGTGCATCAGTTCCCCCCAGTGCCTTCAGCTCTTCCCCATCAGCCACTCCCCAGTGCCACCAGCTGCCACCCCAGTGCCACCAGCTGCTCCCTAGTGCCACCAGCTGCCAATCCAGTGCCATCAGCTGCCACCCCAGTGCCACCAGCTGCCACCCCAGTGCCATCAGCTGTCCCTCAGTGCCATCAGCTGCCACCAAGTGCCATCAGGCTCCCTCCAGTGCCATTAGCTTGCCCCCCAGTGCCATTAGCTTGCCCCCCCCCCAGTGCCATCAGCTTGCCCCCCAATGCCACCAGCTTGCCTCCCAGTGCCACCAGCTTGCCCCCCAGTGCCCCCAGCTGCCACCCTAGTGCCACCAGCTGCCACCCCAGAGCCATCATCTCCCCCCCAGTGCCATCAGCTTGCCCCTCCAGTGCCACCAAATGCCCCCAATGCCACCAGCTTGCCCCCAGTGCCACCAGCTTGTCCCCCCAGTGCCACCAACTGCCCCCCAGTGCAACCAGATTGCCCCCCAGTGCCACCATCTGTCTAGCCATGTCCCCAACGACAGTACTTACCTTTCCTGTAGGGGCACCGCTCCACAGCTCCTCCATCTTCTCTGCGCGCTTCACTGTTGTCCTGACGTCTAGATGGTTGTGAGGACCCAGATTTCAGAACACGCACAGTGTGACCTGAAGTCTGGAGCCGGGCTGCTACAGTGTGGGCCAAATTCTATATCCACCCTCCCATCACTACAGAACATACAGGGTAATACAGCGGCCCATACCTCTTACATCCCAGTGGTAGAACTCCCGTAGATCTAATAGTAATCCTGTATCCTGTCGATACGGAAAAACTTGCTACAGCTGGAATCCCACTTTAATGTTGGACATTGTATAGAGAATATTTTACCCCTGTACCTTATGTATGTAAATGTATTCTGTCGTGTGGCAAGGGACAGGGATCACAAAGTAAGGCCTCTTTCACACGACCGTTTTTTTTTTTTGCCGTTTACGGGCCGTTTTTTGCGCTCCGTATAAAAAACGGAATGTACGTTGTATGCATTCCGTTTCCGTATTTCCGTTTTTCCGTTCCGTTGAAAGATAGAACATGTCCTATTATTGCCCGCAAATCACTTTCCGTGGCTCCATTCAAGTCAATGGGTCCGCAAAAAAAAAAAACAGCACACATACAGAAATGCATCCGTATGTCTTCCGTATCCGTTCCGTTTTTACGGAACAATCTATTGAAAATGTTATCCCCAGCCCAATTTTTTCTTTTTAATTACTGTATACTGTATATGCCATACGGAAAAACGGAACGGAAAAACGGAATGGAAACGGAACAACTGATCCGTTTAAAACAGACCGCAAAACACTGAAAAAGCCATACGGTCGTGTGAAAGAGACCTAAATCTACCAACTGGTGGGACAGGAGTCTGGGATCCTGATGCCCGCTTCTGGCTCCATTGATGCCTCACCGGCTCTGCAGGTCCCGGGACTCCCTGCGTCAACATGGGTCAAGTGACCACTGCAGCCAATGACAGGGTGACTGCAGTGTGTGACGCAGTAACGTGCCACATGGGTGACATGTCACTGTAGTGGTCAACGGTGGCTGCAATGGTCACTTGACCCACATGAAGCTGGATGTTGATCTGCAGAGCTGGCAGGGATCAAGTAAAAACTATGATTACCCACCACGGGTCCGGCCACGCTGGGAGTCTGAGGAAGAAGTCACCGGGGTGAACAACCCCTTTCAGCCATATTCCTATCAAACTGAAAGCCATAGTCTGCAGATAGTGTTAATTGTTTTTTTTTCAATACAGAACTGAAAATATGATTTTTTTGTTCAAAATGAGTAAAATGTAATGACCAAAAAAATTTCCCCCAAAGGTGTTCACAGCCGTTAACATTCCTTTCGGGAAGGCAGAAGAGTAAAAAAAGAAAATGCAAAAACGGAAAATCACACAGTTCTGAAGGGGTTAATTACCGTAACTATATATTACAGTATCGCTGTTGATGTGTAATACTGTTTCAAACATACATACAGTAATCGATTGCGGACCCCAATGCACGAAACGGCCGCACAATGTCCGTGTGCAAGTGGCCTTAGTCCGAGGCCTGGGGTGTCACATCAGAGTGAATGTCGCACGTGTACTGGGAAACGGGGGGGGGGGGGGGGCAGGGGGCCGATACTAAGATTTGTTATGGGGACCTATGTGTGTACGCCCCTGCTTGCTGGCTCCACGACTGTGAAGTCATTTTCCTGTTGACCAAAATCCAAAATGTGGCTTCTGTGGGAAAATAAAAGTGAGTATGGGATGAGCATAGCGGATGTGCTGTATGTACGTCAAAGCGTTTATGTTACAGCAACGAAAAATTCTAAAGTCTGCAGCTATAATGAGAATTGCTAATATCATTCACAAGCGATGAATGTAAATGTTTCTGGAGGTTTGCAGATCTGGACATATGTGATCGTGGGAACAGACATTTTTCAGGCTTCCTGTCATATGAAGAACTGAAGAACACTCCAGTTAACCCTTCAAAAACCTAAATTGTGCATTTAAAGGGTTTTTCCAGAAGGGGTTCTGAAAAATGTCTGTTCCCACGATCACATATATCCAGATCTGCAAACCTCCAGAAACATTTACATTCAGGTTTTTGAATGATATTAGCAATTCTCATTATAGCTGCAGACTTTAGAATTTTTCGTTGTTGGAACATAAATGCTTTGACGTACATACAGCACATCCGCTATGCTCATCCCATACTCACTTTTATTTTCCCACAGAAGCCACATTTTGGATTTTGGTCAACAGGAAAATGACTTCACAGGGGTTCTGACACTCAGCACGCTCCCCCCCCCCCCCCCCCCCCCCACCAATCAGCTGTTACCTGCAGCTGCAGAAACTGGCCTTTCTCAGTGAAAGGAGTTGGCCCATCTCATACATTGGGGCATGCCCCCGATGTCTGATAGGTGTGGGTCCCACCTGGGACGGACACAGGTGCAAAGAATGTGCCTGGGTCCCCCCAATCACACATACAGAAATAAACCTAGGCCACAGGTAAAGATTAATACAATGATGTGTGGCAGCAGAAGGGATCCCAATTTGTCATCTCCCCCCAACCCTACAGAGAGAGGAAGGGGTGATCAGGGGCATCAAAGATGGTGGAGACCCTTTAGATACTGTGGTGCGTATTAATGCCCCCAAGTAGTAATTTTTGCCCCTTTGTGCCAGTAGTAATATCCACATTGTGCCCCCTTCACAGTAGCTATGGACATATATGTGCCCCCTCGCAGTAGTTATGCCAGATATGTGTCCCTTCACATTAGTTATGCCTCCTTCACAGTATTTATGCCCAGATACATGCCCACCACAGTAGTTATGTCCAGATATGTGCCCCTTCACAGTAGTTATGATGCGAGATATGTGCCCCTCACAGTAATTATGCTAGATATGTGCCCCCTCACAGTAGTTATGGCCAGATATATGCCTCCTCACACAGACCTATTGAAATTAATGGGTCAGGATGCAGTCTGGATGATATTCATTTAGAATGGGCTGGATGCGCCAAAGTTATAGAGAGGCCAGCGCCACTTCATAACTTCAGCAGAACCACTGCCAGTTTAGGGGTTATTAACCTCCTGCCGTCACACTAACGCCGAAAGGCGTCAGTGCGGCGGCTCTCTCAGGTCTCAATGACGCCTATTGGCGTCATCTCGTGAGACCCGAGATTTCGCGTGCGCGCTCACAGCGATGCACAGCTTAGAAGTTAAACTACAGCCTGCCAGCGATGATCATTCGCTGGCAGGCTGTAGATGTTAAAATAATCGCATCAGAAAGGTATATTAGACGTTGTTTTGTTAACAGCGTCTAATATACCTGCTACCTGGTCCTCTGGTGGTCCCTTTTGCTTGAATTGACCACCAGAGGACACAGGCAGCTCTGTAAGTAGCACCAAGCACCACTACACTACACCCCACCCCTGTCACTTATTAACCCCTTATTAACCCCTGATCACCCCATATAGACTCCCTGATCACACCCCTGTCATTGATCACCCCCTGTAAGGCTCCATTCAGACGTCCGTATGTGTTTTGCGGATCCGCAAAACACAGACACCGGCAATGTGCTTTCCGCATTTTGCGGATCCGCACATTGCCAGAACTATATAGAAAATGCCTTTTCTTGTCCGCAATTGCGGACAAGAATAGGACATGTTCTATATTTTTGCAGAACGGAAGTGCGGACCCGGAAGTGCAGATCCGCAATTCCGGATCCAAGCGGGATAAAGTCTGTCCCCGTAGAAATGAATGGGTCCGCAAAATGCGGAACAGAATTGCGGACGTGTGAATGGGGCCTAAGGGTCCCTTATCACCGCCAGTTACTTAGCTACTTGTTAGGTAGTTAGCGCCCACCGCAGTCACTGATTAGTCGCTGATTAGCGTCATCGCTGTCGCTAATCAGCACTAGTACTATATAGTATCTGTAAGTGATCAAGACTGATCGCAATCAGATCTATATCAGTACATTAGGGTCACCTTAGGCTCTACAAAAAACGCAGTGTTCGCCCGATCAGGCCTGATCTTGTGCGCACACTTGCGTTCAGTCTACCCCACCGCAGTGGCAGAATTTTTTTTTTTTCTGATCACTGCAAAAACACTGTAAAATCGCTGCGGCGCTATAAAGATCACTTTTGAGGGGCATGGCGAGTTCATAGAAGATTTTTTTTTTTTGCCACAAGTTAGCGGAGATTTATTTATTTTTTTATTTTTTATTTTTTCTTACAAAGTCTCATATTCCACTAACTTGTGCCAAAAAATTAAATCTTACATGAACTCACCATACCCCTCACGGAATCCAAATGCGTAAAAAAATGCCCTGTGAAATCCTAAAGGTACTCATTGGAATTTGGGCCCCTTTGCGCATCTTGGCTGCAAAAAAGTGTCACACATGTGGTATCGCTGTACTCAGGAGAAGTAGGGCAATGTGTTTTGGGGTGTATTTTTACATAAACCCATGCTGGGTGAGAGAAATATCTCTGTAAATTGACAACTTTGTATAAAAAAATAGAAAAAAAAGTTGTAATTTACAGAGATATTTCTCACACACAGTATGGGTATGTGTGAAAAGACACCCCAAAACACATTGCCCTACTTCTCCTGAGTACGGCGATACCACATGTGTGACACTTATTTGCAGCCTAGGTACGCAAAGGGGCCCAAATTCCAACGAGTACCTTTTAGGAGGGCATTTTTAGACATTTGGATTCCAGACTTCTTCTCACGCTTTAGGGCCCCTAAAATGCCAGGGCAGTATAAATACCCCACAAGTGACCCCATTTTGGAAACAAGACACCCCAAGGTATTCCGTGAGGGGCATGGCGAGTTCATGTAAAATTGTATTTTTTGTCACAAGTTAGTGGAATATGAGACTTTGTAAGGGGAAAGAAAATAAAAATAAAATTTCCGCTAACTTGTCCCAAAAAAAAAAAACTTCGATGAACTCGCCATGCCCCTCACGGAATACCTTGGGGTGTCTTCTTTCCAAAATGGGGTCACTTGTGGGGTATTTATACTGCCCTGGCATTTTAGGGGCCCTAAAGCGTGAGAAGTAGTTTGGAATCCAAATGCGTAAAAATGCCCTGTGAAATCCTAAAGGTACTCATTGAAATTTGGGCCCCTTTGTGCACATAGGCTGCAAAAAAGTGTCACACATGTGGTATCGCCGTACTCAGAAGAAGTAGGGCAATGTGTTTTGGGGTGTATTTTTACATATACCCATACTGTGTGTGAGAAATATCTCTGTAAATGACAACTTTTTAAAAAAAATGTATACAAAGTTGTCAATTTACAGAGATATTTCTCTCACCCAGCATGGGTATATGTAAAAATACACCCCAAACCACATTGCCCTACTTCTTCTGAGAACGGCGATACCACATGTGTGACACTTTTTTGCAGCCTAGGAGCGTAAAGGGGCCGAAAGTCCAACGAGTACCTTTAGGTTTTACAGGGTTGCTCACAATTTAGCCCCGCCCAAAATACCAGAACAGTAAACACACCCCACAAATGACCCCATTTCGGAAAGTAGACACCCCAAGGTATTCACTGAGGGGCATAGTGAGTCCGTGGGAGATTTTTTATTTTTTTTGCCAGAAGTTAGAAGAAATGGAAACCTTATTTATTTATTTTTTTCCTCAGAAAGTGTCATTTTCCGCTAACTTGTGAAAAAAATTTTAATCATACATAAACACACCATGCCCCTCCGCGAATACTTTGGGGTGTCTTCTTTCTAAAATGGGGTCATTTGGAGGGTATTTATACTATCCTGGCATTCTAGCACCTCAAGAAACATGACAGGTGCTCAGAAAGTCAGAGATGCTTCAAAATGCGGAAATTCACATTTTTGTACCATAGTTTGTAAACGCTATAACTTTTGCGCAAACCAATAACTATACACTTATTGGATTAATTTTTTATCAAAGACATGTAGCACAATAAATTCTGACACAAACTTGTATAGAAATGTAATTATATTTGAACAATTTTACCAGAAAAAGTTAAAAATACACTTTTTTTGAGAAAATTGCGGTCTATTTTGATTAATATTAGAAAAACAAAAAATCTCAGCAGCAATCAAATACCACCAAAAGAAAGCTGTATTTGTGAGAAGAAAAGGAGGTAAAATTCATTTGGGTGCCAAGTTGCATGACCGAGCAATAAACTGTTAAAGTTGTGAAGATTTGTAAAAAAGGGCCTGGTCACTAGCGGGGTATAAACCTGTGGTCCTTAAGTGGTTAAAGGGATTCTGTCACCTGGATTTTGCCTATAGAGTTGGCAAATATTACGGCGCTCTAGCTTTGTGACGTTGGGGAGCAAGGAGGAGATTCGGAGGATGCGGGTGGTGCTGGGCTCCTTCACAGTGGGCCTGGCTGGGCTACAAAAACGTTAGTAACAGCCCCTTGAGCACCTTACTTGCCTCATTTACATATATACAGTACAGACCAAAAGTTTGGACACACCTTCTAATTCAAAGAGTTTTCTTTATTTTCATGACTATGAAAATTGTAGATTCACACTGAAGGCATCAAAACTATGAATTAACACATGTGGAATTATATACATAACAAACAAGTGTGAAACAACTGAAAATATGTCATAATTTAGGTTCTTCAAAGTAGCCACCTTTTGCTTTGATTACTGCTTTGCACACTCTTGGCATTCTCTTGATGAGCTTCAAGAGGCAGTCCCCTGAAATGGTTTTCACTTCACAGGTGTGCCCTGTCAGGTTTAATAAGTGGGATTTCTTGCCTTATAAATGGGGTTGGGACCATCAGTTGCGTTGAGGAGAAGTCAGGTGGATACACAGCTGATAGTCCTACTGAATAGACTGTTAGAATTTGTATTATGGCAAGAAAAAAGCAGCTAAGTAAAGAAAAACTAGTGGCCATCATTACTTTAAGAAATGAAGGTCAGTCAGTCAGCCGAAAAATTGGGAAAACTTTGAAAGTAAGGGCTATTTGACCATGAAGGAGAGTGATGGGGTGCTGCTCCAGATGACCTGGCCTCCACAGTCACCAGACCTGAACCCAATCGAGATGGTTTGGGGTGAGCTGGACCGCAGAGTGAAGGCAAAAGGGCCAACAAGTGCTAAACATCTCTGGGAACTCCTTCAAGACTGTTGGAAGACCATTTCAGGGGACTACCTCTTGAAGCTCATCAAGAGAATGCCAAGAGTGTGCAAAGCAGTAATCAAAGCAAAAGGTGGCTACTTTGAAGAACCTAGAATATGACATATTTTCAGTTGTTTCACACTTGTTTGTTATGTATATAATTCCACATGTGTTAATTCATAGTTTTGATGCCTTCATAGTCATGAAAATAAAGAAAACTCTTTGAATGAGAAGGTGTGTCCAAACTTTTGGTCTGTACTGTATAAAATCTGTTTTTTTTACACAATAAAAGCACTGAGAGTTATGGGGAATCTATATTGCGGATGTGCTATCGGCGATCTAGCAGCGCATGTCCGCAGCTCTATAGGCAAAATCCAGATGACAGAATCCATTTAAAGCCGATGTCTAAAATGCCGGTCTTAATAAATGACCTCTGAGTGTCTGAACAACACTTTTAACCCATTTACACGACATGGACCATATGTATTTTGTGATCTGCAAATTACAGATGACGCCCATGTGCCATCTGCATTTTTTTGCAGACCCATTAACTAGCCTGCACATTGCGGACCAGTATAGGACATGTCACATTTTCTGTCCTTTGCGGAACAAACATACGGATGCGGAAAGCAAATGACTTCTATGTGTTTTCTGCATCTGTATGTCCAATCTGCACAAGATGGAAAATGTGACACGTCCTATATTTCTCTACAAAATGCAGACCCATTTAAGTTATTGGGTCTACAAAAATATACGGATCACACATGGACCGCATCCATATCTTGCCCATCTGCGGACCGCAAAATACATTAGAATCCATTTAATGTAGCCTCACAGTATGTGAGTAAGGGACAGGCTGCAGGCCTCACACATTAAGCACCAGATGTGGGTGGGGCTACTACCAGGGGGCAGAGCTACCTAGACTGGGGCGGAGCTACTGACAGTGCTAGACGGGAGGCGCATAGACAGCTGAGCTGGAGGGCCCCCGTCTTTAATGCGGGGCAAAAGAGGCAGCTGCCCTGGGCCCAGTTGCTCCTGGGGGCCCAAGGCAGCTGCCTCTTGAGCCCCACTGGCCACTGCCCACAAATTCAATGACATCGTTTAATAGCAATCTTTAATACAGAATGCTAAGTAAAATGTCCATTGAGGATTAAAAAATAATAAAATAATTACTCAACTCATTCGCTTGATCGCGCAGCCGTTATCGTCTTCTTTCTTCTTCTTGCAGGACCTACAAAAGGACCTTCGATGACGTCATCGCGCTCACCAAGTGGTGACGTCAGCGCAGGTCCTGCTGAATGAAGATACAAGATCCTTCTATCTTCATATACGGCTGCACGATCAAGTGGATGAGGTGAGTAATTATTTTATTATTTTTTATTACCATTGATTAACTGCCTGAATAAATAGAATGCTTAAAATACCATTTTATTAAATACTACTTATTAAAAACTTGTGGCTTTCCACTAGATTTACAAATACAGGCTCAATGTGAGAGGGCAGTTTGCCCACAAATTATAAGGACACAGCAACCATTTCACTGTTATCTCTCACACATTAGTATATAGTTGTCCACTGTGGGAGATGTGTGCCAATATTGTTAATTTACAGTGTCAGTGTATATCAATACACAATGTATCACTTTCCCTTTAAAGTGGTGTCTATAAGATACAATGGGATGTTGTCCCAGGATCACTCATTCATATGCAAGCGCTATTGTTTTATGTGCCAAATCTGGCCACAGTCTGAATACCACAGTCTGATATTGTCCACCCCTCTCATCTTTCCTTCTAAATCCTGGTATGTCTTCACTGAAGCTTACTGCTGCACCCAGCTTTTCCAGAGTCTGATATTGCCCACACCTCTCACCTTTCCTTCTAAATCCTGGTATGTCTTCACTGAAGCTTTAATGTCTCTTTCCCTGCTGGATTTATTGAGTATTTGTTTACATCGACTATTTCACCCCTGTATCTGGTCCTCCTTGATTAGGCCAAATGTAGCCACCTCCCCTCTTGGTCACACCTGATTGAATACTGAGTGGTATAAATGTAAGTTCCTAGGTCTTCCAGACCTTGGTCTTTTCAAATGCAACATCTCTCAAGTGCAACTCTTAAGTGCACATACTGAATTATACCAGAATTGGACGACACACACAGATACCTCCTGCCCTCTCTTATTCTAACCTATTAACACTTTCTCTGCTTCTCCTTATTGCTGGTGCTATCTCTCCAAATCCAGGCCCCCCTCAGCAAATCCCTACTATCACCTCTATGTCCCAGTACAAATCCCCTTCTACAAATTTCTGCAATCCTTTAAACCTAATAACCATTCCTCTGACCCCTGCTCCCTTGGTTCCTCTTGCAGGAGCATTATGGAATGCACGCTCTGGCTGAGACAAACTGTCCTACATTCATGAACCTTTCATCTCTCAAAAACTTTTTCTGGGTCTCACAGAAACATGGCTGACACCTCCTCCCCTGCTGCACTCTCATATAGTGGATTTCAATTCACTCACACCCCCCGCCCCGGCTGCAAACATGGTGGAGGAGTTGGTCTTCTCCTATCAGACACCTGCTCCTACAGCCCAACTCCACTGCCACCCTCCATTATGCTCACCTCATTTGAAGTACACTCTGTTTGCATCTACTCTCCCTCCAACCTTCAAGTAGCCGTCATTTACAGCCCCCCAGGCCCAGCCACCATCTTTCTTGACCACTTTAACACCTGGCTACTACACTTTCTTTATGCCGACATCCCCACTATCATCATGGGTGACTTCAACATCCCTATTGACACCTGCCACTCGGCCGCCTCTAAACTCCTATCACTCTATTTCTCCTTCGGCCTATCACAGTGGTCTTCAGCTCCCAACCACAGAGATGGTCACACTCTGGATCTTATCTTTACCTGCCTCTGCTCCCTATCTAACTTTTCTAATTCGCCTCTCCCCCTATCCGACCACAACCTACTCACCTTCTCTTCATTGGTCTCTTCTGCTGCTCCCCCGGTCCACATTAGCACACCCCCGCAGGAACCTTAAACATCTTGACTTTTGCTTGCTTTCTGACTCTCTTCTCCCACTCTCTACCATCTGTTCCCTCCAAGACCCAGAAGCTGCCACCACCCTATATAACACCACAATAAGTACAGCTCTGGACACTGTTGCCCCCCTCACATATAACAAAACCCAAAAAATTAACAGACAGCCCTGGCACACCAACCTGACCAAAAAACTCAGACAAGCTTCCAGGGCTGCTGAGCGGCAATGGAAGAAATCCCATTATACAGATCAATTTACCGCATACAAGCAATCCCTCCTCATATTCAAATCCTCACTCGCTGATGCAAAACAGGCCTACTTCTCATCTCTCATATCTTCCTTGGCCCACAGCCCTAAACAACTTTTTAACACTTTTAACTCCCGTCTCTGTCCCCCAGCGCCCCCACCCTCTCCTCTCATCTCACCTGAGGACTTTGCCAAATACTTCAAACTAGGGATGTCCCGATACCGATACCAGTATCGGTATCGGGACCGTTACCGGGCATTTGCACGAGTACATGTACTCGTGCAAATGTCCCCGATACCACTGCCGATACCTGTGCACCGCTTCTATGTGTCTGTGTCAGTCCGCGGCCTGCCCCTGCACCTCGCACAGCTAACAGCTTCAGAGGCAGCAGCAGGCAGTGTGTAATAGGAGCCGACAGTGGAAGCTAGCTCCGCCCCGCCCCGCCCTCCAACCAATCAGAGACTCACAGCACAGGGAGCGTAGTGCAGAGACTCAGAGAATCGTCTGACAGTTTATTAGTTAAAAGAATCCAATGAGTCACAGACCGTCACAGAGTCCCTGCCAGGCCTCCTGCTCTGCGGCTCCCTGTAAGTCCGTCCGGGGGAAGGGGGGGCATTATTAGCATAGCATGTAGTGGAGCTGTGTGTGTACAGGGTGCATGTAGCAGAGCAGGAAGCCTGGCAGGGACTCGGTGACACAGTCTCTGACTCATTAGATTCTTTTAACTAATAAACTCTCAGACGATTCTCTGAGTCCCTGCAATAACTATACATTGTAATTACATCAGTCTGCTCCACTGCATTCACTGCAGCAGAGCTGTGTTTGCCAGGAGAGAGTCCCTCCAAAGGTGATAGTGTCTGTCTTCTATGGCCCTGGTCCTTCCCTTCCTGCCTGCAAGCTGCACATTGATCTCTAAAAGCAGGCATTAGGGCAAGAAGAAATATACATTACTGTATGATGGCCACAAGACTATTATACTGACTCCTTACAGTAGCGTCTCCTTGTGGCCGTCCCATACAGTATAACGTCTCCTTGTGGCTGCCCCATACAGTATAGCGTCTCCTTGTGGCCGTCCCTTACAGTATAACGTCTCCTTGTGGCTGCCCCCATACAGTATAACGTCTCCTTGTGGCCGCCCCATACAGTATAACGTCTCCTTGTGGCTGCCCCCATACAGTATAACGTCTCCTTGTGGCTGTTCCCATACAGTATAACATCTCCTTGTGGCTGCCCCATACAGTATAATGTCTCCTTGTGGCTGCCCCATACAGTATAACGTCTCCTTGTGGCCCCCATACAGTGTAATGTCTCCTTGTGGTTGCCCCATACAGTATAACGTCCCCTTGTGGCTGCCCCATACAGTATAACATCTCCTTGTGGCTGCCCCCATACAGTATAACCTCTCCTTGTGGCTGCCCCCATACAGTATAATGTCTCCTTGTAGCTGCCCCCATACAGTATAACATCTCCTTGTGGCTGCCCCATACAGTATAATGTCTCCTTGTGGCTGCCCCCATACAGTATAACATCTCCTTGTGGCCCCCATACAGTGTAATGTCTCCTTGTGGTTGCCCCATACAGTATAACGTCCCCTTGTGGCTGCCCCATACAGTATAACGTCCCCTTGTAGCTGCCCCCATACAGTATAACGTCTCCCTGCGGCTGCCCCCATACAGTATAATGTCTCCTTGTAGCTGCCCCCATACAGTATAACATCTCCTTGTGGCTGCCCCCATACAGTATAACATCTCCTTGTGGCTGCCCCCATACAGTATAACCTCTCCTTGTGGCTGCCCCCATACAGTATAACCTCTCCTTGTGGCTGCCCCCATACAGTATAACCTCTCCTTGTGGCTGCCCCCATACAGTATAACGTCTCTTTGTGGCCCCCATACAGTATAATGTCTCCTCGGAATGTTATAGTTCTGTTTTTGGGCCTTTTGGTTGGTCAGTGGTCAGAAAATACATGTGTGTGTATTTTATTGTTAAAATTAGTATCGGTAATTGGTATCGGTGAGTACTTAAATAAAAGTATCGGTACTCGTACTCAGTCTTAAAAAAATGGTATCGGGACATCCCTACTTCAAACATCAGAGAAAGCTTCAGTACACAGTCCCCACGGACCCTCTACACAACTGCTCGGTCCTCTTCTCCCAAAACCCGCTTCTCTACCATTACAGAAGAAAAACTCTCCACTCTACTCTCCAGATCTCATCTGACCACCTGTGCACTTGACCCAATCCCATCCCACCTCATCCCTAACCTCACTACAGTGTTTATCCCAGCCCTAACTCATCTCTTCAACCTATCACTAACCTCTGGTGTCTTCCCCACTGCTTTTAAACATGCTACCATTACACCCATCCTCAAAAAGCCTTCACTTGACCCATCTTCTTTGTCCAGTTATCACCCCATATCACTTCTTCTGTATGCCTCAAAGCTACATGAACAACATGTCCATTCAGAACTGTCCTCTTACCTCTCCTCCTGCTCCCTCTTTGACCGCCTACAATCTGGCTCCCGACTCCACCACTCGACTGAGACTGCCCTTACCAAAGTCACCAATGACCTACAAACAGCCAAAACCAAGAAACAATACTCTTTCCTCCTTCTCCTTGACCTGTCCTCTGCCTTCGACACTGTTGACCACTCCCTTCTGTTGCAAACTCTCTTATCTCTTGGCATCACTGACCTGGCCCTCTCCTGGATCACATCATACCTCACAGACCGGACGTTTAGCGTCTCCCACTCCCGCACCACCTCCTCGTCTCATTCCCTCTCTGTTGGTGTCGTGCAAAGCTCTGTCCTAGTACCCCTGCTCTTCTCTATGTACGCTGTTGGCCTGAGACAGCTCATATGCTGACGACACACAAATCTACCTCTCTGGTCCAGACATCACCACCTTACTATCAAGAATCCCACAATGTCTATCTTCTATATCATCCTTCTTCACCTTTCGCTTTCTAAAACTTAACATGGATAAAACAGAATTCATCATCTTTCCCCCATCTTGCTCAACTCCCCCCAACAGACCTATCTATCACGATCAGTGGCTGCACACTATCCCTGATCAGCCAAGTCCGCTGCCTTGGAGTGACCTTGGATTCTGCCCTTTCCTTCCGACCGCACATCCAAGCCCTTTTCACCACCTGCCGCCTCCAACTCAAAAACATCTCCCGCATCTGCGCTTTCCTCAACTTTGAATCTTGTACATGCCCTCATCATCTCCCGCCTAGACTACTACAACACTCTCCTCTGTGGCCTTCCCTCTAGCACTCTCTCACCCCTCCATTCTATCCTCAACTCTTCTGCCCGACTAATCCACCTCTCACCCTATTACTCCTCTGCCTCTCCCCTCTGCTAATCCCTTCACTGGCTCCCCATTGCCCAGCGAATTCACTTAAAAATACATACAAGGCCATCCATAACCTGTCCCCTCCCTACATCTCTGAGCTACTTTCCCGACACATCCCCACACGCACTCTCCGATCCTCACAAGACCTCCTTCTCTCCTCTCCTCTTATCGCCTCTTCCCACAATCGACTCCAAGATTTCTCCCGTGCATCCCCCACACTCTGGAACTTGCTACCCCAACATATCAGACTCTTTCCTACAGTGGAATCCTTCCAAAGAAACCTACCAAAGACAAGCCTGCAACCAGTGACCCTGCTGACTCTATACCGCCATGACCAACTTCACCCGCACCTACTGTGTCCTTCTCCCATACCATGTAGATTGTAAGCCCTCACGGGCAGGGCCCTCTATCCTGCTCTACCAGTTTGTAAATTGTCTTGTTTATGATTAGTGCCATTGTCTGTATTATGTATGTATACCCCTTTCCATATGTACAGCGCTATGGAATGAATGGCGCTTTAATAATAAATAATAATAATATAGTGCTATATATTCATATTCGCAAATATTCTAGATTTTTTTCTCATCTGAACCCATGATTCCTCCCTGCTTCTTGCTTGTGGGCCAATGAGAAGGCTGCAATGTCTTTGTCTGAGCTTAGCAACATCCCTAGCAACCAATAGGAAAGTTGCCTACCCCTTACTATATAAGAACCTCCCCCGCAGCCATGTTCTGTAGTTTTTTTGCAGTTCTGAGAGAGAGAGAGAGAGAGAGCAGTGTCATTGCTGTGCTCTGTGCTTTCCACACTACATTAGATAGATAGTTAGATAGCTTATTATATATATATATATATTACAGATAGTTAGTGAGAGAAGGTTATTGATACTTTGGAGAGAGTTTAGAGAAGAGCTACTAAACTAGTACATGGGTTGCAGGATAAAACTTACCAGGAAAGATTAAACATGTATAGCTTGGAAGAAAGACGAGACAGAGGGGATATGATAGAAACTTTTAAATACATAAAGGGAATGAACAAGGTGAAAGAGGAAAGAATATTTAAAAGAAGAAAAACTGCTACAAGAGGACATAGTTTTAAATTAGAGGGGCAAAGGTTTAAAAGTAATATCAGGAAGTATTACTTTACTGAGAGAGTAGTGGATGCATGGAATAGCCTTCCTGCAGAAGTGGTAGCTGCAAATACAGTGAAGGGGTTTAAGCATGCATGGGATAGGCATAAGGCCATCCTTCATATAAGATAGGACCAGGGGCTATTCATAGTATTCAGTATATTGGGCAGACTAGATGGGCCAAATGGTTCTTATCTGCCAACACATTCTATGTTTCTATGCCTATAGTCAGTGTAGGTTAGATAGTGATATAGTGTAGCTGAGATATGCGCATCATTAGTTGCCGATTTGCGCAATCGCAAATATATTGGAGCACTCTATCTGCATATAAAGCTATCGTAATGTTCTGCCGTGCCAACCATTTTCTCCAGTCTCAGAAAACTTCTAGCAGCTTGAAAAATGTAGCAAAAGTGACCCACGCCTGTATTGAGTGCGCAATACGCGCATATTACATTGCCGGTTTTCACACTCAAGAAAATAATAGCGAATTCGCGAATTTATGACGAATATTCGCCCAAATATTTGCAAAATATCACAAATTCGAATATTGCCACTGCCGCTCATCACTATTGGGCACTGCAGAGAAATACTGCACGGTTATGGTCAACTGGGAAGATTGCTAGTATCTATAGACTCAGGGTGGACTAGCAACCTAGCCACCTCCTATACACAGCTTTTGGGAAAAACCTACTCTGTTAAGTACTTGAGAACTGTGCCTACTGCTTGTGTTTGTACTGTAACCCCCATCATCCATTCAGTAAGGGTCCATTCACACGTCCCTAGAATGGGTCAGGATCCATTCCGCAATGTTGAGGAACGAATCTGGACCCATTCATTCTCTATGGGGCCGAAAGATATGCGGACAGCACACAGTGTGCTGTCCGCATTTCCGTGCCGCGGCCCCGATCTTCTGGTCCGCGGCTCTCGAAAAAAATAGAACATGTTCTATTCTTGTCCGCAATTGCGAACAAGAATAGGCAGTTCTATGGGGGTGCCGGCCGGGTGTATTGCGGATCCGCAATACACTACGGACGTGTGAATGGACCCTAAAGGAGAGACTTTATTTATGCCGACGAGCAAAAGAGTAACAATATTTTGAACTTTTGACTTTCAGGCTCCATATCTCACCATCCACTACAGCTTCGTGAGACTACCATAATTTTATAGACAATTATCTTGGCTATCTCATACATAAATTGGACTTGCAGCTATTTAGCATATGATTAGTTATGTAGATTCTTGTCATGTAACTACTGTGAGGAACCGTACTCACAAGACCAGTGTTCAAAGGCAGGGACACCAAACCGTTCATGAAAAGTCCTCTTTATTTAGGCTTTTCATATCAGTACAGCCAGTACATCCGGATCGGAGCCGGGTCCAGCAGTCGCAGCACACTCTGACAGTGTTACCTCACACTGTCTGCCTTTCCTCCAGACTGAGACACACCTAAGATCCTAAGAATACTTCCTGCAACATTCTGGGTGACACATACAGTATCTCCCCTCATAAATCACTCCTGTCACCGCCTCACATACCCCCCCCCCCCCTTTGTTCAAACCTGTGGGGGTGAACACACGTTATACAGTGGACTCTGGATAGGGCGTCCGCATTTCCCTGCAGCGTCCCCGACCTGTGTTCCACTGTAAACTTAAAATTTTGCATGGAAAGGAACCATCTGGCGACCTGAGCATTCCTCTCCTTCGCCTGACTCATCCACGTGAGAGGTAAATGATCTGTCACCAGGTTTAACGACCTCCCTAGCAGATAATAGCGTAGTGATTCAAGTGCTCATTTGATGACGAGACACTCCCTCTCGACTACACTATACCTGGATTCGGCTGGCGCTAGTTTGCGGCTCAGGAAGCTAACGGGATGCTCCTCCCCGTTAACTTCATGAGACAGTACAGCACCTAGACCTACTTCAGAGGCGCCTGTCTGTACAATAAACTCCTTATTGAAGTTGGGTGTGACTATGACCGAGATTCCACACAACACCGACTTAATTGACCTGAAGGCCTCCTGTGCCTGAACACTCCAGCGGACCATCACAGGCTTCTGCCCTTTCAGGAGGTCTGTTAACGGAGATGACAATGTGGCAAAATTGGGAACAAACCTGCAGTAATATCCTACTAACCCCAAAAAAGCTTTTACCTGCCTCGTCATAAGGGGTCTGGGCCAGTTCTGTATGGTTTTTATTTTATTTACCTGGGGTTTAATGACTTCCCGTCCAATTACATACCCCAGGTACCGAGCTTCTTCTAAGCCTATCGTACATTTCTTCGGGTTGGCGGTCAATCCTGCTTTCGGGAGAGAGTCAACCACTGCGAGAGTCAACCACTGCCTGCAGCTTGGGTGAGTGACTCTCCCAGTCCGTGCTAAACACTACGATATCATTGAGATAGGCCGAAGCATACTGACGATGGGACCGGAGGATGATATCCATTAACCTTTGGAAAGTGTGTGGATCGCCATGTAAGCCAAAGGGCAACACCTTATACTGAAACAACCCTTCAGGGGTGACAAAGGCAGTTTTCTCCTTTGCAGACTCCTTTATGGGTAAGGGCACCTGCCAGTACCCTTTTGTGAGGTCCAAGACCGAACAGTATCGGGCTTACCCTAGTCATTCTATCAATTCGACCTGAGGCATGGGGTAGGCGTCAAACGTTGATACTTCATTGAGCTTCCGGAAGTCATTACAGAGCCGTAACGTTCCGTCTGGCTTTGGTATGAGGACTATTGGACTAGCCCACTTACTCCGAGACTCTTCAATGACCCCTAGTCGTAGCATCGACTTCACCTCCTTAGAGATGGCTTCTCGCCGAGCCTCAGGCAACCGATATGGCTTTAAGCAAACTTTGACCTGGGGCTCGGTGACTAGGGAGGTGCGTCCAGGAAGTTCGGAAAACACATCCCTATTCCGACTCACAAACTCTCTGGCCTCCTAAACCTGTTTAGTAGACAGGCCATCCGCTATCTTCACCACGGAGGAGGCTTTCTCCGGGATCACTGGTGGCCCCGGAGCCTTCCCCGCAATCAAGACAGAGAGTGGGCTGTCCCCAAACAGACTCTCCCTATCTCTCCAGGGCTTTAGTAAGTTAACATGGTATACCTGCTCTGGCTTTCGCCGACCCGACCCGACCTTATAATTCACTGGTCCTACTTTCTCCATTACTTCGTATGGTCCCTGCCACCTAGCAAGGAATTTACTGTCGACCGTGGGCACAAGTACCAGTACCCGGTCGCCCGGGTTAAAAGTTCTTACCTGGGAGGCCTGGTTGTATACCCAGCTCTGGGATAGTTGTGCCGCCTCCATATGCTCCCGGACAATCGGCAGAACTGTCCCTATTCTTTCTTGCATTTTCTCTATGTGTTCGATAACACTCTTGTGTGGGGTGGGCTGTTTCCCATGCTTCTTTAGCTACGTCAAGCAAGCCCCGAGGATGTGTGCCATACAACAGTTCAAAGGGCGAGAACTCAGTAGAGGCCTGGGGCACTTCTCGTACAGCGAACAATACATACGGCAGCAAAAGATCCCAGTCCTCCCCATCTTTCGATACGGCTCTCTTGAGCATGGTCTTTAAAGTTTTGTTAAACCTTTCCACAAGTCCGTCTGTTTGGGGATGGTAAACAGATGTGTAAGTGTTTAACATTTAAAAACCGGCAGAATTCCTTCATGACCTTCGACATGAAGGGAGTCCCCTGGTCTGTCAAGATCTCCTTACGTATCCCTACCCGGGAAAACATGCCCATTAATTCTTTGGCTATAAGCTTAGCCTATGTATGGCGCAGGGGAATTGCCTCAGGATATCTGGTAGCGTAATCTAAACCCACCAAGATATGCTGGTGACCTCCGGCCGACTGATTTATGGGGCCTACCAGATCCATGGCTATTCTTTCAAACGGTACCTCTATGATTGACATAGGTACCAATGGACTACGGTAATGGGGCTGGGGGCTGGTTATCTGACACACAGGACAGGACTGACAGAACCTCTTAACCTCCTCATATATCCCAGGCCAAAAAAATGCTGCAATATTCGCTCTTGCGTCTTTTTCACGCCTAGATGACCTCACAGTACATGCGTGTGGGCCAAGTCTAGCACCATCCGACGGTAAGGCTGGGGTACCACCAGCTGCATTATTACCTCTTGTTGCACCTTGTCCACCCTGTACAATGGTTCTTTGTTAAGAGCCAGGTGGGGAAACACAGATTCTGTTCCTGGGTGCTGAGCCACGCCATTGATTATGGTTACTCCTTCTCTCGCACGCACCAATGTATGATCCTGGAGCTGGGCTGTCCTGAACACTTCTCGGGACACCTCCAGGTCCAGGATGGATGGAGTCTCTACCATTTCACCAGCCAACACCTCTATGGGAAACCTATCGGGATTACACTCTATATCTGTGGTGGTGACCCCTATGGCTGGTACCCCAGCATCGGGGTCGTCGGGTTCAGTACCCGGACAGTTTTCCTCCCCAAGAGACTGCATACCGTTCTTCCACAGTGTCCAGAAAATGGGTAAGTCTCTTCCCAATATGGCGTCATAAGGGAGATGTCGCCCCACCCCGACGACATGTTGTACTTCCCTGCCTGACGCAGACAGGGTAACCCTTGTTGTGGGATACTCCCGGAGGTCTCCATGGATGCACACTATGGCTATTTTCTGCTCTCCTGGTATTTCTTCTGAAACCAGTGACTCATGCACAAGGGTTACCAGGCTCCCCGAATCCAGCATTAACGTAGACCTGGCACAAGGGAGGCATATAAGCATCCAGCAGAGGGTCAGCAACACACACAGGTCGGGCATAGAATGAGGACCGGCGAGGGAACCCGTAGCCCATGGGTTCCAAGTTCATAGGTCAGTTAGCCGCCACATGTCTCGGGCCTTGGCAGCGCCAGCACCGAATCACAGTGGCCTCGTGGGTCCCTGGGACTCGCCTCCCAGGAGTTTGGTTAGCGCTCCCCCCCCCATAGAAGGCCGGGCCCTTGTTCCAGGCTCCCTAGGCTGGGAGGGGGGCTGGCGTGTCTCTCTCTACTGAGCAGAGTCCCACATCAAGTCCTGGGTTGCCACATACCGCTCGACCAGGTTAACCAACTGATCAAGGTTGCCTGGGTCTCCTTGGCCTACCCAGCGCTGTATGGCCCTCTGCAGCGTGCATACAAAACGGTCCACTACCACCCACTCAATCATTTGTGAGGGGCTCAAGGTCTCCGGCTGGAGCCACTTCTTCACCAGGTGCATCAAGTCCTATGCCTGAGACCTGGCGGGCCAGGTCTCTGAAAAAAAACACTGGTACACCCTTTGTGCCCGCACATACGTGTTAACCCCCATCCGAGCCAAGACCTCACCTTTCTCATAGTCCTTGGCATCCTCACGACTGAGGTCAAAATAGGCTTTCTGGGCGTCTCCGACCAGGAACGGTGCCACCACCTCAGCCCACTGTTCAGACGGCAGGTTTTCCCACTCCACCGTCCTTTCAAATACAGCGAGGAATGCCTCCCCCTCGTCCTCAGGACTCATTTTCCTCAGCGCTGACCGGACTTTATCTCTGGCAGCAGACGGAAACGAGGTCACCGCAGGTGGGGTTCCTTGCTGGGATGCTCGTAGGGTCTCTTGCATGGCCGCCATCTGTTGAATCAAGAGGCTGTTTGTCTGTTGTTGCTGGGCGTTCGCTGCTTGCTGTTGTGCATTGCACTCGGCTTGTTGGGCATTAGCCCGGACCAGCTGCTGTAGTAGTGCCTCCATTTGATCCGCTGGCTGAATGAAGGCCATGCACAATGGTGTTTGCCTCACTGGTCGTCTGCCTGCATCCAACACCACTTGTGGGGAACCGTACTCACAAGACCAGTGTTCACCTTGGTGACACATTGCTGGTATAAGCAAGCTGCTTTAGAATACGTCCTGCAACATTCTGGGTGGCACATATTTCCCCTCATAAATGACTCACCGCCTCACACTACATTGTTACTGTTTTGCTTCTAATATTCTAAATTAAATTTTTTATTATATTGTTAGTATTTTGTAAATCCACTTCCGGTTTTCAACACTGCCTGAATCCTCATTGTTTATTTACAGATGGGGTCATATGCGCCACTGCAGTCAATGACCGGCCTCGGCGGTGACACGTCCCCAAGTGGCTCATCATTGCTGGATGACATGCTGTGGACTTGTCATCACTGAGGCCAGTCACTGGCTGCAGGCAGGGTTGTGGAGTAGGAGTTGAAGCTAGTTTTGGAGGGAGTTAGAGTTGGTAGAAATGTACCTATAAAATTGGCTGACCTGTTACATGTGCGCTTGGCAGCTGAAGGCATCCGTGTTGGTCCCATGTTCATATGTGCCCTCATTACTGAGAAAAAGGAAGTTTAATATATGCAAATGAGGCTCAAGGAGCAACGGGGGCGTTGCTGTTACATCTAGAGGCTCTGCTCTCTCTGCAACTGCCGAGCTCACTGCACTTTGATAGGGTCAGATGTGATGATGTTATAGTTATACTGGGGGCAGAAAACAGAGGAAGACATAAATAAAGGAGGCACTACTGGGGGGCATTATAAAAAAAATACAATGAGCACTACTGGGGCATTATAAAAAAATACAGTGGACACTACTGGGGGGAATTATAAAAAATACAGGGGGCACTACTGGGCATATTATATAAGTACACAGAGAACTACTAGGGGACATAAAAACATAGGGGCACTATTGAGGACATTATAAAAATACAGGGGCACTACTGGGGCTAGTACAGAGGGGACACCATTATAAATAAAGGGGCACTTCGAGAGACATTATAATAATACAGGGGGCATGACTGGGGGCATTAAACATACTGGGGGAACTACAGGGGGGGCAATTATAAATACTGAGTACACTAAATACTAGTGGCACAACTAGGGGCCTTATAAATACTGAGGGGTATTAAACATATGAGGGGTAGTACTGGGGGCACTACAGTGGGGCATTGTAACTGCATTTATACTACTGGGGTACTGTGAGGCATTATTATTGGGCACAATATGAAGGGCATTGCTACTAACCGGGGTGCTCTTAGAAAGCATTATCACTATTGGGAGAGTACTAGTGTTGATCGAGCACCAAAGTGCTCAGGTGCTCGAGTAGAACACTTTCGGATGCTTGGGTGCTCAACAGAGCACCCGAGCACAATGGAAGTCAATGGGAGAACCCGAGCATTAAACAGGCACCCCCTGCTCTGAAGAGGGGAGGGTGTCCGGTTCATAGGAAAAGGTCAGAAATTGATGGAAACACCACTGAAATGGTTCGGGAACAGCATGGGGAGGATGTCTGGATGCATCTTGGACTCCCAGGTCGCTGCTGGGAACGATGTTGTCCGAGTAGTACGCCACTTCTACAGACTGACAATAATACGCACCAAACCAAAGATAAAATCGCTTTTAGAAGAAAAATTGTTAGGAAACATTTTTTCCTGTATATTTACTTGTATATAAAGTGCAAGTGCTGCCAGAAGGAACAGGCACTCCGATACAACCTGTAGAGGTTAAACTCGAAAAATTAGAATATCGTGAAAAAGTCCATTTATTTCAGTAATGCAAATTAAAAGGAATTGCATTAATGCAGCTTAAAATTAGAATTTTGTGAAAAGGTTCAATATTCTAGGCTCAATGTGTCACACTCTAGTCAGCTAATTAATCCATACCCCCTGAGCAAAGGGTACCTGAGATTGTGACTTTGGGGTTTCATAAGCTATAAAAAGAAAGTCCAGCAAAAAATTATATCAACGTTATACAGAATCAGAGTAATAGTAAAGAAATCAAGCAGTCCAGCAATTGTACCCTGTTAAACAATAAGATAGCTAAATATAATAATGAGAAACATAAACAAAACTCTACATAGTCAATCCAGAGGGAGGAGCCATGACACAGTAAGACACACCGGGTGAGTGGTGGGGGGGATGTCCCTACCACTGCTACCCTAATCTGGTCCTCTGCCCAGGGACGTCTTCTGGTGGTGGGGACTCCCTGTCCTCGTACCTAGCCTCAACCTCCTGTCTAACCCTGATAAGGTGACAGGTGGAGAGAAACCAGTGTCAAAGTGGCACCCCACTTTCATAAGCTATAAACCATAATCATCCAAACTATACCAAAAATAGGCTTGAAATATCTCACTTTGCATGTAATGAGTCTATCTCATATATTAGTTTCACCTTTTAAGTTGCATTACTGAAATAAATGAACTTTGCACAATATTCTAATTTTTCAAGTTTCACCTGTATATCACAAAGGAGGGCCTCATTCAAATTGTGGTACAATTGTTCAGGTAGTGGGGCTCCTACACTCACAAAGCCTATGCACTAAGTGAAAGGGCTGCCAAAAATTACAAGGAACCGACACTCCAATACACCCTTTATCACACATAAAGAAGGGCATCATACACACCCTTGAAAAATTATGATTGATGGCCTGCTGGTGACCCTTAAAAACATGAGGAGCAAGGGTCTGCTGCTGATCTGACCATCTAAAAAATTAGGGGTGAGGGTCTGCTGCTGAGCTGACCATCTAAAACATTAGGGGCGAGGGCCAGCTGCCGATCTGACCATCTAAAAAATTAGGGGTGAAGGTCTGCTGCTGATCTGACCATCTAAAACATTAGGGGTGAGGGCCTGCTGCTGATCTGACCATCTAAAAAATTAGGGGTGAAGGTCTGCTGCTGAGCTGACCGTCTAAAACATTACGGATGAGGGTCTGATGCTGAGCTGACCCTCTAAAACATTTGGGGCGAAGACCTGCTGCTGATCTGACCATCTAAAACATTATGGCCCAGGGCCTGCTGGTGACCCTCTAAAACATTAGGGGTGAGGGTCTGCTGCTGATCTGACTCTCTAAAACATTAATAGCGAGGTCAGCCTAATAAGCATGTTGATATGATGGAGGAGGAGGAGGACGAGAAAAGGAAGATTCAACCATATACCCTTTTTTGTGGTGGAAGGGGTGCATGGGAATACAGTGTATTCAGTACACCATAAAAGCCACAATTAAAGTGCCTTTATGTTCAGCCGCTTTCCTCTGGTGGAGTAGAGAAGTCAGGGGCAATCCAGGCCTTGTTCATTTTGGTAAGAGTCAACCTGTCAGCATTTTCAGTTGACAGGCGGATACGTTTATCAGTTATTATGCCCCCAGCAGCACTAAATATCTGCTCTGACAAAACGCTGGCGGCAGGGCAGGCCAGCACCTCCAAAAGGTTTAGAGCGCCAGTTCGTGCCACATGTCCAGCTTGGACACCACAGCTCAGTCTGGTCCTTTATACCCTGCCACAGCTCTGCAGCGGTGTGCTGTTTCAGCTCGGCCTGTTGCCGCTTCCCCACTGCAGTGCTACATTGCTTCCAGCTGCTCACTGATGGCTGACTGGTGCTGCAAGATGAGAATTCAGAGGTGGAGGTGGAGGAGGAGACGGAGGAGGAGAAGGGGGGGTTGCAGCCACTAATGTAGGTGGTGGCGGATACCCTGATGGAAGTAGGGCCCGCAATCCTTGGCGTCGGTAGCACCTGTGCCATCCCAGTGTACGACTCACTCCCGGCCTCCACAACGTTCACCCAGTGTGCCGTCAGGAAAATGTAGCGTCCCTGACCAAAAGAACTTGTCCATGTGTCAGTCATTAAGTGTACCTTCCCAATAACTGCGTTGGTCAGGGCACGGGTGATGTTACGGGACACATGCTGGTGTAAGGCGGGGACAGCACACTGGCAAAAATGTGGCGGCTGGGGACTAAGTAACGAGGGACCTCCGTCGCTGCCATCAGGCTGCGAAAAGCCTCAGTGTCCACAAGCCTAAGTGGCAACATTTCCAGGGCAAGCAATTTGGAAAGGTGCACATTTAGTGCTATTTGCGCTTTCGTTAAAATGCCTGGGGTATGGACATCTGTACGCTGTGCTGGGACACAGAAGTGGATGTGCTAGTTGATGGTGCTTGCGAAGGTCCAGGTGCAGGGCGGGAGGCATCCGGGCCTGCGTCTTGGACAGGGGATTGGCCAGCACGTAACACAGGGGAAGAGGAGGCAGTGGTGTGACCCGCAGACACTGATTGTGGACCCAGGCGTTCGGCCCACCTATTTGGGTGCTTTGATGCCATGTGGCGGATCATGCTGGTGGTGAGGTTGCTAGTGTTCACGCCCCTGCTCATTTTGGTACGGCACAGGTTGCAAATGACAATTCTTTTATCGTCCGTACTTTCCTCAAAAAAGCGCCAGACTGCAGAACACCTACCTCTTGGCAAGTGGGGTTGCCGCAAGGGGGTGCTCCGGGAAACAGTTGCGGGCCTGTTTGGTGTGGCCCGCCTTCTCCCTTTTGCCACCGCACTGCCTCTTCCAGCCTGTTGCGGTGCTGCGGATCCCTCTCCCTCTGTACTGCTGTCCTCGCTCAGATTGCCACCTTCCCAGGTGGGGTCAGTGATTTCATAGTCCACCACCTCTTCCACTTCCTCACTCTGGTCATCCTCCTGACTTTGACCTTGCAAGAACCTCACTTATTGACAACTGTGTCTCATCCTCATCATGAACCTCTTAAGACACTAATTGCGGTTGACTTCTTGGCAACTGTGTCTCATCATAATCATCCACCTCGTGAAACACTAATTGCCGTTCCCCACCGTCATCTTTTTCTGACTGTGGATGCTCAAGAGTTTGGGAATCGGCTCACAAGATCTCCTCATGTCTCTCTTCAAGCAGGCTTGGAGAGAGGGCCAAATCAAGGAATGGCGATGAAAAGAGCTCCTCGGAATATCCGAGTGTGGGATCACTTGTTTGCCAAGACTCCATGGTGGGAGGAAGGAGGATCAGGGTGAGGATTCTGTTGACCAGACTCATGGCTACTGAGATTGGACTTTGTGGAAGACAGGGTGGTGCTCAACCGACTGGAAGCATTATCTGCTGCAATCCAATCGACCACATGGTCGCACTAGTGTGACTTCGAGAGTGGTGTCCTGCACCGCCCTGCAAACTGGGACATGAAGCTAGGTATCGTGGATGAGTGTATTTCTTGTGCTCTGGCAGCAGGACCCTCAGAGGAAGGTACGACGAAACGCGCGTTGGGGTTGGCGCCATCCTGGAGGAGACACAGCATGGGTAAATTGTATGTGACATGTTTGCATTTGCACTTTATTCTTTAATATATCATACAGATGGACTGATTTATGGACATGTATCCGCTGTGTGTATCCGCTCATTATACAGGAGATGTAGCGCAGGTAATGTCACTGTCACCAGCGGCGAAAAAATTACACTGAATGTCACTGATATTTAGGATGCGCAAACGTTATACAGAAGATGTAGCGCAGGTAATGTCGCTGTCAGCAGCAACCAACCAATTGCGCTGAATGTCACAGATATTTAGGATGTGCAAATATAACACAAGAGATGTAGCAGAGGTTGTGTCACTGTCAGCAGCGGCAAAACAATTGCACGCAATTTAGCGCAGGTTGCGCTAATAATATATATTGCAGCCAGATAAAACAATAGTCCTTAAAAGGTCTTTTGGGTCTCTAACACCTTTCACCAGTAAACCCTGCCTGAAAAAAATAACAATTCCTGTCCCTGCACTATCTTTCCCTTCTGCTGCAGCTCGCCCTGACTAAGACTGAGCAGAACCACGTGTCATCGGGTGCTATATAGCACCCGATTACGGGTTCCGGCCAGCCAATCACTGTAATGCCAGTAACCAACATGGCTACGGCATTACAGTGAAGGGCAGTACCTCCTCGCACGTTTATTAGCTGCGTATCAGCCAACAAACGTGCGGGGAGGAGACTCGAGCATCACGCTCGAGCACACGCAGTATTCAGCCGAACACCGCGATGTGTCAAGCATCGAGATGTTCGAGTAAAAAAGTGTTCGGCCGAGCATGCTTGCCCAACACTAGAGATTACTACTAGGGTGGCCACTGGGATAGAATTATCACTATTAGTGGGACTTCTAGGAGCACTTTGGGGACTATCTGTATGGCACTGTTATGTAAGTATAGTATTTGGGGGTATAGCACAGTATTGGGGGTAGCAGCAGGATGACACTGTTGGGGCACCAGGAGGGGGAGGATGATGTAAAAGTGAGGAATCTAACATGTCTGTGTGGTACAAGTTGCGGCTGGAATACTTCATCATGGGCTGAATGGAGAAGATGAGGAAAGAGAACCTCTACATCAGAGGAGACATCGCTGGATGTGAGAGGTATGTGGTGCCAGATGTAATGTCCAATGCAAATACAGGGCTGGGGGGTATGGGTTGGATTAAGAATTTAGCATGGGGGTGCGGGCGCCATTTCGGTTTTCACCTCAGGTAGTAGAAGAGGTTGAATCGGCCCAGGCCACAGCCTTCAGCTGTATCTGCATCCTAAGGACACTGATACAGTTGTGCACAGAAAGGAAACTGCTGCCGGGAATAGTGATAGCTGGCTGTCCTGATTGGGGCCCCCAGACATAACTTTGCTTGGGACCTCAGAAATACCAAGTCCGCCCCTGCATACATATATAGAGCTTTTCTAATTTTTTTCTGAGGGCAAATTCATAGATCTCTTACAACTATTAAAGGGGTTATCCAAACTCTAAAACATTCCCGCCAATGCCCGGCCACCTCATATAGATTATACTTACCCCACTCCCTGACACCCGCATTGCTCTTGATCCCCGCACGGCCGCTGCTGCATTTCCCCGTCGCGTGGATCAAAACATCAGGCGATGGGGGGAGCAGCCAATAGCAGGCCGCGGCGGGAACGAGTCACCCTAGCATCGCGGGTGAGATGCAGTGGCGGCCATGCGGGGATCAGGAGCGGGGTAAGTATAATCTATATGCAGGGTCTGGGCATTGGTGGGCATGTTTTAGACTTTGGATAACCCCTCTAAGTGTATAACAGAGTTTGCCAGGTAGTACATGCACAGTGCATTGCACATTTACAAAATATCAGAAACTGTATTCCAATAAATATGGTTCAAAGGGGTTTTACGAGATTGGATGACCTATCCTCTGGATTCTGATCAGTAGGGGTCTGACACCTAGGACCCCCGCCGATCAGCTGTTTGAGAAGGCACTGGCGATCCGGTGAGCACCGCTGCCTTCTCTCAGCTTTTCCTAGGCCTGTGACAACATGTTCATCAGTCACATGGCCTTAGAAGCAGCTCAGCCCCATAGAAGTGAATGGAGCTGACTCGCTGAGCAGCTCACGGTGAGGACCCTACAAGTCAGATACTGATGACCAGTCCAGAGGATAGGTCATCAGCTAAAAAAATCTCGTAAACCCCCTTTAAAGGGGTTGTCCCACCTCGGCAAATAGCATTTATTATGTAGGGTAGTTAAAAGAAGCCACTTACTAATGTATTGTGATTTCCATATTGCTTCATTTGCTGGATGGATTTATTTTTTAACCACTTCCAGACCGGGCCAATTGCCCCCTTCATGACCAGGCCTAATTTTGCAAATCTGACATGTGTCGCTTTATGTGGTAATAACTTTGGAAAGCATTTACTTATCCAAGTCATTCTGACACATTGTACTTCATGTTATTGGTAAATTTGAGTCAATATTTTTTACCTTTATTAATTTAAAAAAATTCAAAAGTTAACAAAACTTTGAAAAAATTCACTGTTTTCAAAATTTTAATCTCTCTGCTTTTAAGGGCTCATGCACAAGAATGTATGTATTTTGGGGTCCACAAAAAATGGATCCGCAAAAAATACGGGTGACATCCGTGTGCATTCCGTATTTTGTGGAACAGCTGGCCCTTCATAGAACAGTCCTATCCTTGTGCGTAATGCGGAGAATAATAGGACATGTTAAATTTTTTTGCGGAACGGAAATATGGACATACGGAAACGGAATGCACACGGAGTAACTTCAGTTTTTTTTGTGGACCAATTGAAGTGAATAGTTCCGCATACAGTCCGCAAAAAACCCCGGAATGGACACGGAAAGAAAATACGTTCGTGTGCATGAGACCTAAGACCTCTTGCACACAAACGTTTTTGTTTCCGTTTACGTTCTGTTTTTGCAGATTCCGTTTGCGATCCGTATGCGGAACCATTCATTTCAATGGTTCCATATTTCCGTATATCCGCTCCGCTAAAAGATAGAAATTGTCCTATTATTGTCCGCAAATAACGTTCCGTTGTTCCATTCAAGTCAATAGGTCCGCAAAAAATACGCAATGCATACGGAACACAGCCGTATATCATCCGTTTTTTGCGGATCCATGCCCACTTTGCCTATGTGTTTACTGTTTACAAACATTACTGTACATTACAGTAATGATTGCAAATTTTATGTTTCCGTTTGCGATCCGCAAAAAACAGATCGCATACGGAAACCACACAGAGATTTTTTGCGGAAAAATGGAACGGAAACTAAACGGGAACACAAAGGAAACAAAAACTGGAACAACGGATCCGTGAAAAACGGACCTCAAAACACAGCAAAAGACATAAGGTCATGTGCAAGAAGCTTTAGTTTGTGTGCGCTCCTTGGCCGTGCTGCACGACCACAGACCGTGGGGCAGCCGCAGAGGATATCAGACCCATTTAATGGGTCTGTGATCTGCCCGTTCCGCAAAAAGATAGGACATGTTCTATCTTTTTGCGGAATGGAAGTACGGGACGAAATCCCACGGAAGCACTCCGTAGTGCTTCCGTAGGGTTCCGTTCCGCGCTTACGTTCCGCATCTCCGGTTTTGCAGACCCATTGAAGTGAATGGGTCCGCATACGTGATGTGGAATGCCCACGGAACGGCACCCGTGTATTGCGAATCCTCATATGCGGTCCGCAGCATGGGCCCGGGACACCTACGGTTGTGTGCAATAGGCCTAAGACAGATTGAGGCCTCATGCACACGACCGTTGTGTGCATCCGTGGCCGTTGTTCCGTTTTCCGTGTTTTTCTGCGGACCCATTGACTTTCAATGGGTCCGTTGAAAACTCGGAAAATGCACCGTTGTTCATCCGCGGCCGTGATCCGTGTTTCCAGTCCGTCAAAAAAATAGGACCTGTCCTATTTTTTTGACGGACAACGGTTCACGGACCCATTCAAGTCAATGGGTCCGTGAAAAAACACGGATGCACACAAGATTGGCATCCGCGTCCGTGATCCGTGGCCGTAGGCTACTTTCACACAGACGGATCGCAGATCCGTCTGCATAAAAGCTTTTTCAGAGCTGAGTTTTCACTTCGTGAAAACTCAGATCCGACAGTATATTCTAACACAGAGGTGTTCCCATAGTGATGGGGACGCTTCAAGTTAGAATATACTGCGAACTGTGTACATGACTGCCCCCTGCTGCCTGGCAGCACCCGATCTCTTACAGGGGGCTGTGATCCGCACAATTAACCCCTCAGGTGCCGGACCTGAGGGGTTAATTGTGCGTATCATAGCCCCCTGTAAGAGATCAGGTGCTGCCGGGCAGGAGGGGGCAGAACCCCCTCCCCTGTATTTAACTCATTGGTGGCCAGTGCGGCCCCCCCTCCCTCCCCTGTATTATATTCATTGGTGGCCAGTGCGGCCTACCCTCTCCCCCCCCCTAATTAAAATCACCTTCCCCCCTCATTGGTGGCCAGTGCGGCCTCCCCTCTTCCCCCCCCCCTAAATAAAATCACCGCCCCATCATTGGTGGCAGCGGAGAGTTCCGATCGGAGTCCCAGTTTAATCGCTGGGGCTCCGATCGGTAACCATGGCAACCAGGACGCTACTCCGATGGTATAATAGGGACTCCTGACTTTACATTGAAAGTCAATGGGGGACGGATCCGTTTGCAATTGCACCATATTGTGTCAACGTCAAACGGATCCGTCCCCATTGACTTTCATTGTAAGTCAGGACGGATCCGTTTGGCTCCGCACGGCCAGGCGGACACCAAAACGACTTTTTCTTCATGTCCGTGGATCCTCCAAAAATCAAGGAAGACCCACGGAAGAAAAAACGGACAGGGATCACGGACCTACGGACCCCGTTTTTGCGGACTTTAAAAAAAAACGTGTGCATGAGGCCTAATACTCATTAATTAACATTCGCCATATGTCTACTTCATGTTTGTTTTTTTAGGACGTTAGAAGGTTTAGAATTTAACCACTTAAGGACCACAGGTTTATACCCCCCTAAAGACCAGGCCCTTTTTTACAAATCGGCACTACACTACTTTCACCGTTTATTGCTCGGTCATGCAACTTACCACCCAAATGAATTTTACCTCCTTTTCTTCTCACTAATAGAGCTTTCATTTGGTGGTATTTCATTGCTGCTGACATTTTTACTTTTTTTGTTATTAATCGAAATTTAACGATTTTTTTGCAAAAAAATGACATTTTTCACTTTCAGTTGTAAAATTTTGCAAAAAAAAACGAGATCCATATAGAAATTTTGCTCTAAATTTATAGTTCTACATGTCTTTGATAAAAAAAAAATGTTTGGGTAAAAAAAAAATGGTTTGGGTAAAAGTTATAGCGTTTACAAACTATGGTACAAAAATGTGAATTTCCGCTTTTTGAAGCAGCTCTGACTTTCTGAGCACCTGTCATGTTTCCTGAGGTTCTACAATGGCCAGACAGTACAAACACCCCACAAATGACCCCATTTCGGAAAGTACACACCCTAAGGTATTCGCTGATGGGCATAGTGAGTTCATAGAACTTTTTATTTTTTGTCACAAGTTAGCGGAAAAATGATTTTTTTTTTTTTTTTTTTTTTCTTACAAAGTCTCATATTCCACTAACTTGTGACAAAAAATAAAAACTTCTATGAACTCACTATGCCCATCACGAAATACCTTGGGGTCTCTTCTTTCCAAAATGGGGTCACTTGTGGGGTAGTTATACTGCCCTGGCATTCTAGGGGCCCAAATGTGTGGTAAGGAGTTTGAAATCAAATTCTGTAAAAAATGACCTGTGAAATCCGAAAGGTGCTCTTTGGAATATGGGCCCCTTTGCCCACCTAGGCTGCAAAAAAGTGTCACACATCTGGTATCTCTGTATTCAGGAGAAGTTGAGGAATGTGTTTTGGGGTGTCTTTTTACATATACCCATGCTGGGTGGGATAAATATCTTGGTCAAATGCCAACTTTGTATAAAAAAATGGGAAAAGTTGTCTTTTGCCAAGATATTTCTCTCACCCAGCATGGGTATATGTAAAATGACACCCCAAAACACATTCCCCACCTTCTCCTGAGTACGGCAATACCAGATGTGTGACACTTTTTTGCAGCCTAGGTGGGCAAAGGGGCCCATATTCCAAAGAGCACCTTTCGGATTTCACAGGTCATTTGTTACAGAATTTGATTTCAAACTCCTTACCACACATTCGGGCCCCTAGAATGCCAGGGCAGTATAACTACCCCACAAGTGACCCCATTTTGGAAAGAAGACACCCCAAGGTATTCCGTGAGGGGCATGGCAAGTTCCTAGAATTTTTTATTTTTTGTCACAAGTTAGTGGAAAATGATGATTTTTTTTTTTTTTTTTTTTTTCATACAAAGTCTCATATTCCACTAACTTGTGACAAAAAATAAAAACTTCCATGAACTCACTATGCCCATCAGCGAATACCTTGGGGTCTCTTCTTTCCAAAATGGGGTCACTTGTGGGGTAGTTATACTGCCCTGGCATTCTAGGGGCCCGAATGTGTGGTAAGGAGTTTGAAATCAAATTCTGCAAAAAATGACCAGTGAAATCCGAAAGGTGCTCTTTGGAATATGGGCCCCTTTGCCCACCTAGGCTGCAAAAACGTGTCACACATCTGGTATCTCTGTATTCAGGAGAAGTTGAGGAATGTGTTTTGGGGTGTCTTTTTACATATACCCATGCTGGGTGAGATAAATATCTTGGTCAAATGCCAACTTTGTATAAAAAAAATGGGAAAAGTTGTCTTTTGCCAAGATATTTCTCTCACCCAGCATGGGTATATGTAAAATGACACCCCAAAACACATTCCCCACCTTCTCCCGAGTACGGGGATACCAGATGTGTGACACGTTTTTGCAGCCTAGGTGGGCAAAGGGGCCCATATTCCAAAGAGCACCTTTCGGATTTCACAGGTCATTTTTTACAGAATTTGATTTCAAACTCCTTACCACACATTTGGGCCCCTAGAATGCCAGGGCAGTATAACTACCCCACAAGTGACCCCATTTTGGAAAGAAGAGACCCCAAGGTATTCGCTGATGGGCATAGTGAGTTCATGGAAGTTTTTATTTTTTGTCACAAGTTAGTGGAATATGAGACTTTGTATGAAAAAAAAAAAAAAAAAAAAAAATCATCATTTTCCACTAACTTGTGACAAAAAATAAAAAATTCTAGGAACTCGCCATGCCCCTCACGGAATACCTTGGGGTGTCTTCTTTCCAAAATGGGGTCACTTGTTGGGTAGTTATACTGCCCTGGCATTTTCCAGGGGCCCTAATGTGTGGTAAGTAGGTAAATGACCTGTGAAATCCTAAAGGTGCTCTTTGGAATGTGGGCCCCTTTGCCCACCTAGGCTGCAAAAAAGTGTCACACATGTGGTATCGCCGTATTCAGGAGAAGTTGGGGAATGTGTTTTGGGGTGTCATTTTACATATACCCATGCTGGGTGAGAGAAATATCTTGGCAAAAGACAACTTTTCCCATTTTTTTATACAAAGTTGGCATTTGACCAAGATATTTCTCTCACCCAGCATGGGTATATGTAAAATGACACCCCAAAACACATTCCCCAACTTCTCCTGAGTACGGCGATACCAGATGTGTGACACTTTTTTGTAGCCTAGATGCGCAAAGGTGCCCAAATTCCTTTTAGGAGGGCATTTTTAGACATTTGGATACCAGACTTCTTCTCACGCTTTGGGGCCCCTAGAATGCCAGGGCAGTATAAATACCCCACATGTGACCCCATTTTGGAAAGAAGACACCCCAAGGTATTTAATGAGGGGCATGGCGAGTTCATAGAAATTTTTTTTTTTTGGCACAAGTTAGCGGAAATTGATATTTTTAATTTTTTTCTCACAAAGTCTCCCGTTCCGCTAACTTGGGACAAAAATTTCAATCTTTCATGGACTCAATATGCCCCTCACGGAATACCTGGGGGTATCTTCTTTCCGAAATGGGGTCACATGTGGGGTATTTATACTGCCCTGGCATTCTAGGGGCCCTAAAGCGTGAGAAGAAGTCTGGAATATAAATGTCTAAAAAAATTTACGCATTTGGTTTCCGTGAGGGGTATGGTGAGTTCATGTGAGATTTTATTTTTTGACACAAGTTAGTGGAATATGAGACTTTGTAAGAAAAAAATAATAATAATTCCGCTAACTTGGGCCAAAAAAATGTCTGAATGGAGCCTTACAGGGGGGTGATCAATGACAGGGGGGGTGATCAATGACAGGGGGGTGATCAATGACAGGGGGGGTGATCAATGACAGGGGTGGTGATCAATGACAGGGGGGTGATCAATGACAGGGGGGTGATCAATGACAGGGGGGGTGATCAATGACAGGGGGGTGATCAGGGAGTCTATATGGGGTGATCACCACAGTCATTGATCATGCCCCTGTAAGGCTTCATTCAGACGTCCGGATGCGTTTTGCGGATCCGATCCATCTATCAGTGGATCCGTAAAAATCATGCGGACATCTGAATGGAGCCTTACAGGGGGGTAATCAATGACAGGGGGGTAATCAATGACAGGGGGGTGATCAGGGAGTCTATATGGGGTGATCACCACAGTCATTGATCACGCCCCTGTAAGGCTTCATTCAGACGTCCGGATGCGTTTTGCGGATCCGATCCATCTATCAGTGCATCCGTAAAAATCATGCGGACATCTGAATGGAGCTTTACAGGGGGGTAATCAATGACAGGGGGGTGATCAGGGAGTCTATATGGTGTGATCACCACAGTCATTGATCATGCCCCTGTAAGGCTTCATTCAGACGTCCGGATGCGTTTTGCGGATCCGATCCATCTATCAGTGGATCCGTAAAAATCATGCGGACGTCTGAATGGAGCTTTACAGGGGGGTAATCAATGACAGGGGGGTAATCAATGACAGGGGGGTGATCAGGGAGTCTATATGGGGTGATCACCACAGTCATTGATCACGCCCCTGTAAGGCTTCATTCAGACGTCCGGATGCGTTTTGCGGATCCGATCCATCTATCAGTGCATCCGTAAAAATCATGCGGACATCTGAATGGAGCTTTACAGGGGGGTAATCACCACAGTCATTGATCATGCCCCTGTAAGGCTTCATTCAGACGTCCGGATGCGTTTTGCGGATCCGATCCATCTATCAGTGCATCCGTAAAAATCATGCGGACATCTGAATGGAGCTTTACAGGGGGGTGATCAGGGAGTCTATATGGGGTGATCACCACAGTCATTGATCATGCCCCTGTAAGGCTTCATTCAGACGTCCGGATGCGTTTTGCGGATCGGATCCATCTATCAGTGCATCCGTAAAAATCATGCGGACGTCTGAATGGAGCTTTACAGGGGGGTGATCAATGACAGGGGTGTAATCAATGACAGGGGGGTGATCAGGGAGTCTATATGGGGTGATCACCACAGTCATTGATCACGCCCCTGTAAGGCTTCATTCAGACGTCCGGATGCGTTTTGCGGATCCGATCCATCTATCAGTGGATCCGTAAAAATCATGCGGACGTCTGAATGGAGCTTTACAGGGGGGTAATCAATGACAGGGGGGTAATCAATGACAGGGGGGTAATCAGGGAGTCTATATGGGGTGATCAGGGGCTAATAAGGGGTTAATAAGTGACGGGGGGGGGGTGTAGTGTAGTGTAGTGGTGCTTGGTGCTACTTTACTGAGCTACCTGTGTCCTCTGGTGGTCGATCCAAACAAATGGGACCACCAGAGGACCAGGTAGCAGGTATATTAGACGCTGTTATCAAAACAGCGTCTAATATACCTGTTAGGGGTTAAAAAAAACACATCTCCAGCCTGCCAGCGAACGATCGCCGCTGGCAGGCTGGAGATCAACTCTCTTACCTTCCGTTCCTGTGAACGCGCGCGCCTGTGTGCGCGCGTTCACAGGAAATCTCGGCTCACGCGAGATGACGCCTATTGGCGTTAGTGTGACCTGGGAGCGCCGCAGAAATGACGCCTTTCGGCGTTAGCGTGGCGGGAAGTGGTTAAGAAGCAATTTTTGAAATTTTTAAGAAAATTTCAAAAATCTACTTTTTTAACCACCTCCGGACCGCCTAACGCAGATTCGCGTTCCGGAGGTGGCAGCCCTGCGCAGAGTCACGCATATACGCGTCATCTCGCGTGAGCCGAGATTTCCTGTGAACGCGCGCACACAGGCGCGCGCGCTCACAGGAACGGATGGTAAGAGAGTTGATCTCCAGCCTGCCAGCGGCGATCGTTCGCTGGCAGGCTGGAGATGTGATTTTTTTTAACCCCTAACAGGTATATTAGACGCTGTTTTGATAACAGCGTCTAATATACCTGCTACCTGGTCCTCTGGTGGTCCCCTTTGTTTGGATCGACCACCAGAGGACACAGGTAGCTCAGTAATATGTTGCACCAAGCACCACTACACTACACACCCCCCCCTGTCACTTATTAACCCCTTATTCACCCTTGATCACCCTTGATCCCCCCTGATCACCCCATATAGACTCCCTGATCACCCCCCTGTCATTGATCACCCCCCTGTCATTGATCACCCCCCTGTAAGGCTGCATTCAGATGTTCGTATGATTTTTATGGATCCACTGATACATGGATCGGATCCGCAAAACACGTACGGACATCTGAATGGAGCCTTACAGGGGAGTGATCACCCCATATAGACTCCCTGATCACCCCCCTGTCATTGATCACCCCCCTGTCATTGATCACCCCCTGTAAGGCTGCATTCAGATGTCCGTATGATTTTTACGGATCCACTGATACATGGATCGGATCCGCGAAACACATACGGACATCTGAATGGAGCCTTATAGGGGGGTGATCAATGACAGGGGGGTGATCACCCCATATAGACTCCCTGATCACCCCCCTGTCATTGATCACCCCCCTGTCATTGATCACCCCCCTGTCATTGATCCCCCCCTGTAAGGCTCCATTCAGACATTTTTTTGGCCCAAGTTAGCGGAAATTATTTTATTTTTTCTTACAAAGTCTCATATTCCACTAACTTGTGTCAAAAAATAAAATCTCACATGAACTCACCATACCCCTCACGGAATCCAAATGCGTAAAAATTTTTAGACATTTATATTCCAGACTTCTTCTCACGCTTTAGGGCCCCTAGAATGCCAGGGCAGTATAAATACCCCTCATGTGACCCTATAACGGAAAGAAGACACCCCAAGGTATTCCGTGAGGGGCATATTGAGTCCATGAAAGATTGAAATTTTTGTCCCAAGTTAGCGGAAAGGGAGACTTTGTGAGAAAAGAAAAAAAAATATCAATTTCCGCTAACTTGTGCCAAAAAAAAAAAAATTCTATGAACTCGCCATGCCCCTCATTGAATACCTTGGGGTGTCTTCTTTCCTAAATGGGGTCACATGTGGGGTATTTATACTGCGCTGGCATTTTAGGGGCCCTAAAGCGTGAGAAGAAGTCTGGGATCCAAATGTCTAAAAATGCCCTCATAAAAGGAATGTGGGCCCCTTTGCGCATCTAGGCTGCAAAAAAGTGTCACACATCTGGTATCGCCAATATCTTGGCAAAAGACAACTTTTCCCATTTTTTTATACAAAGTTGGCATTTGACCAAGATATTTATCTCACCCAGCATGGGTATATGTAAAATGACACCCCAAAACACATTCCCCAACTTCTCCTGAGTACGGAGATACCACATGTGTGACACTTTTTTACAGCCTAGGTGGGCAAAGGGGCCCACATTCCAAAGAGCACCTTTCGGATTTCACCGGCCATTTTTTACAGAATTTGATTTCAAACTCCTTACCACACATTTGGGCCCCTAGAATGCCAGGGCAGTATAACTACCCCACAAGTGACCCCATTTTGGAAAGAAGACACCCAAAGGTATTCGCTGATGGGCATATTGAGTTCATAGAACTTTTTATTTTTTGTCACAAGTTAGTGGAATATGAGACTTTGTAAGAAAAAAAAAAAATCATAATTTTCCGCTAACTTGTGACAAAAAATAAAAAGTTCTATGAACTCACTAAGCCCATCAGCAAATACCTTAGGGTGTCTACTTTCCAAAATGGGGTCATTTGTGGGGTGTTTGTACTGTCTGGGCATTGTAGAACCTCAGGAAACATGACAGATGCTCAGAAAGTCAGAGCTGCTTCAAAAAGCGGAAATTCACATTTTTGTACCACGCTATAACTTTTACCCAAACCATTTTTTTTTTACCCAAACATTTTTTTTTTATCAAAGACATGTAGAACAATAAATTTAGAGCAAAATTTATATATGGATGTCTTTTTTTTTTGCAAAATTTTACAACTGAAAGTGAAAAATGTCATTTTGTTGCAAAAAAATCGTTAAATTTCGATTAATAACAAAAAAAGTAAAAATTTCAGCAGCAATGAAATACCACCAAATGAAAGCTCTATTAGTGAGAAGAAAAGGAGGTAAAATTCATTTGGGTGGTAAGTTGCATGACCGAGCAATAAACGGTGAAAGTAGGGTAGGTCAGAAGTGTAAAAAGTGGCCTGGTCTTTAAGGGTGTTTAAGCTATAGGGGCTGAGGTGGTTAAGGACCAGTTCAGTTCTGAAGTCACTTTGAGGAGCTCACATAATAGAAACCACCCATAAATGACCCCATTTCAGAAACTACACCCCTCAAACTATTCAAACCTGGTTGTAGAAAAGTAGTTAAGTATTGCACAGGAATTAAAGGAAAATATATGTGAAATTTCCAAATTTTACTGTTTTTGCAGAGTTTCTAGTTTACATAGTAACATAGTACATAGTTTTAATAAATTTTTTCCTGTAACACATCAAGGGTTAACAAGAAAACAAACCTCAATATTTATTACCCTGATTCTGCAGTTTACAGAAACACCCCATATGTGGTCGATCTAACGGATCTCCTGGCACCCCGACCGGGTACCTCCGTTGATAGTTGCTCCTAGTGCTTCCCGAGAACTCCAAGCACTCCGCTATACACCAAAATCACGACAGGAACCAGGAACAGGAACAGCTCTTAGAAGAGCTAGTAGTTATAGCCAGGGGAGTATAGCAAATCTTCAGCGTATAGCAATCCCCAGTGGCGATCAGTTACCCAAACACCAGCCTCAACATGATGAAGGGTAAAACAGGAACTCTTTATTGAACACACAAGCATTGACTTATACACATTTTCCAGCAAGGTTACCCCCCCGTGGACCTGGTTGGGAACTGAGGACATGACCTAGCAGCCAATCCTTTACAGCTTTACAGTTTAAACACTGCCATACAAAATCCTCCCCTCTGCCTGTGATACAATTACCTTACACAATGGGTTGATGTAATTATCACAGGCAGGAGAATACATAGTTTTAAACAATGTCTTCTGTCCTGGAGACAACCGAGGAGTAATTCAATTATCTCTCAGGACAAAGGGAAATGGCCAATACACACGTGGGGACAATAGGATAGACATCACTATTCAAATATACAATGTCCCAACCATTACAGTAAATATAGACATTTAACATATCCCCAGATGGCTTGGATCTGAGCGCTCAATATATCCAAACAGCGCTCAGATGCTCCTGTTCCAGCTCCATCTCCCGGGTCACCGGGTGGACCAGGTCTTGCTCAATTTTGTGAGTGTCGTCCCAGTCATACCTGCTCTCCCGCCACTCAAAGAGGTCCCTGAACCGGGCATGTGTAGGGCTCCCAAACTCCAGCTCTGAAAAAGTCTCCCATAACAAGCCAGGACCATCAAACTCCTCTCCCTCTGGCTTGTCATGCTCAGCTGTCCTGGGTAGGTACTGTGCCCCATAACACCAGAGCGCCTGGTAGGCATCTTCCAGCCACAGCTCCTGCCATGCTAGGTGTTCCAATTCCTTTACCCATTCCTCCCAGGGCTGTTCTCCCAGGAAGGGCATCCGCAGGGCTACTCGCTTCTGCAACCGCTTATCTTCCGTGGGGAGTCTCTCATCCTGCAGATACTCCACAATACCCAGTGCCTGGTACCAGATGCCTTTGTGGGCTGTATGTCGGTCATCCATGACACCCTCATCGTGCTCCACTGCTGTTTCCATTCTGCTGTAGCCAGGGGCGCTGTACGGATACTAGCGTTGCCCTCAATATGTTCCACGAACGGTGTCTCCGAGCTGCTTCTCCTCGCACTAGGACGCCATCCCACTGCTTGCCACCAATGTAACGGATCTCCTGGCACCCCGACCGGGTACCTCCGTTGATAGTTGCTCCTAATGCTTCCCAAGAACTCTAAGTAAGCACTCCGCTCTACACCAATATCACGACAGGAACCAGGAACAGCTCTTACAAGAGCTAGTAGTTATAGCCAGGGGAGTATAGCAAATCTTCAGCGTATAGCAATCCCCAGTGGCGATCAGTTACCCAAACACCAGCCTCAACATGATGAAGGGTAAAAAAGGAACTCTTTATTGAACACACAAGCATTGACTTATACACATTTTCTAACAAGGGTACCACCCCCGTGGAACTGGTTGGGAACTGAGGACATGACCTAGCAGCCAATCCTTTACAGCTTTACAGTTTAAACACTCCCATACAAAATCCTCCCCTCTGCCTGTGATACAATTACCTTAAACAATGGGTTGATGTAATTATCACAGGCAGGAGAATACATAGTTTTAAACAATGTCTTCTGTCCTGGAGACAACCGAGGAGTAATTCAATTATCTCTCAGGACAAAGGGAAATGGCCAATACACACGTGGGGACAATAGGACAGACATCACTATTCAAATATACAATGTCCCAACCATTACAGTAAATATAGACATTTAACATATCCCCAGATGGCTTGGATCTGAGCGCTCAATATATCCAAACAGCGCTCAGATGCCACAAACACAGTCAAATCGCCATGGGGTCCAAGTTTAGCATGGGCTGATGAGAGGGCCCATAATCCTGGGGCAAGAGGCTGGCAACCAGGCTTTTCCAGCACCCAGTGGCGAGGTTGGTTTCGCCACAGTCGTAAACTGCTGTATGGGCACACGGCAGGGCTCAGGAGGCAAGGAGCGCCATATCGTTTTTGGTGGGCAGGTTTTGCTGGAATGGTCTTAGGGAGCTATGTTGCATTTTAAGAGACCCTGAGGTACCCCTACAGTGAAACCCCCCAAAAAGTGACCACATTTTGTAAAATATACCACCCAAGGAATTTTTAAGGGGTGCAGTGTGCACTTGACCAAACTGGCATTAAATAGAATTTATAATACTTGATGAATGAAAAATTACCTTTTTTTTTACCCAAAAGTTTCTTTTTCACAAAAGATAACAGGAGAATATCCCCCACAATTTGCTACCCATTTTCTCCTGAATACAGTAACACCCCAATTGTGGTCGTAAACTGTTATTTGGAGATACGGTAGGGCTTAGAAGGGAAGAAGCGGCATCTGGATTTTTGAACATGGATTTTTTTGTCATGGTTTTTAAGACTGATAACTTTTAAAAAAAAATTGTGACTGAGCTGTGTGAGGGCTTATTTTTTGCGGGACAAGCTGTCGTTTTTATTGGCACCATTTTGGGGTCGCTTTTTATCTCATTTTTTAGGTGGTGAAGTCACAAAACCAGCAGTTTGGTGTCATTTTTCTATATTTTTCTTTTTACACCGTTCACTTGATGGGGTAGATCATGTGATATTTTTATAGATCCAGTCGTTACGGACGCAACAATACCAAATATGTAAACTTTTTTTTATTTTTATGTTTTACACAATAAGGACATTTTTAGAAAAAAAATCATGTTTTTGTGTTGCCATTTTCTCAGAGCCATATCTTTAAAAATTTTCTGGCTATGGTGTTGTGTGAGGGCTTGTTTTTTGTGGGATGAGGTGACGTTTTTATTGCTACCATTTTGGGGTTTTTACGACTTTTTGATTGATATTATGTTTTTTGGGAGGTGAGGTGGAGTAATTTTTATTTGTTTTTTGTTTTTTACGCCGTTCACTTGATGGGGTAGATCGTGTGATATTTTTGTAGAGCCAGTTGTTACGGACGTGGCAATACAAAATATGTCAAAATTAAAAAAAATTTACATTTTACACAATAGGAGCATTTTTTGAAAAAAACAAACATGTTTTTGTGTTCCAATTTTCTTTGAGCCATATTTTTTAAAACTTTTCTGGCTATGGTTTTGTGTGGGGGCTCATTTTTTGCAGGATAAGGTGACATTTTTATTGCTACCATTTTGGGGTACATACGACTATTTAAACAATTAACATTATGTATTTTGAGAGGTGAGGTAACTAAAAAATCTTTTTTGATGTAAGATTTATTTAAATTTTTTTACGGCGTTCACCTGATGGGGTAGAACATTTTTTAAATAACAGATTTGGGGGGAAATTATTTTTTTAAATGTGAAACTTTTTATTTTATTTTTAAACACTTTATTTCTTTTTTAACTATTGATTTCTCATGTAACTGGGGCTGACATAGTAGCCCCAGTTACAGGGGAAATACACCCCCCCAGAGAGGCTGGAAGCTGACAGCTCCTGCACTCCTCCGTCCCCGGCGGTCATATGACCACCGGCTCGGGACAGAAAGCGGCATATCGCTTCCTGATTTGTATACACAGCGCTTGTCCCTGCCTTCTCTCTGGGGTGCCCTGCTGTCACTGCCATCTTTGAAAAGACGCTCTAAAATAAAGTCTATGGGCGGTCGGGAAGTGGTTAATCACGTTATACACTGCTTGTTTCCATGGTTACAATCACCCTGCAATCCATCAGTGGCGGCCGTGTTTGCACACTATAGAAAAAAGCACCAGCCTATGTGCACTGCCATGGTCCCGGCCACCAGAAAAGCCGGAACTTTTTCTATAGTGTGCAACCACGGCCACCACTGATGGACTGTGGGTTGGACGCAACCATGGAAACGAGCAATGTATAATGTAACATAGTATATAAGGCCGAAAAAAGACATCTGTCCATCCAGTTCGGCCTGTTATCCTGCAAGATGATCCAGAGGAAGGCAAAAAAACAACAACTGTGAGGTAGAAGCCAATTTTCCCCACTTAAGGGGAAAAAAATTCCTTCCTGACTCCAATCAGGCAATCAGACTAACTCCCTGGATCAACGACCCCTCTCTAGTAACTATAGCCTGTAATATTATTACGCTCCAGAAATACATCCAGGCCCCTCTTGAATTCCTTTATTGTACTCACCATCACCACCTCCTCAGGCAGAGAGTTCCATAGTCTCACTGCTCTTACCGTAAAGAATCCTTTTCTATGTTTGTGTACAAACCTTCTTTCCTCCAGACGCAGAGGATGTCCCCTCGTCACAGTCACAGTCCTGGGGATAAATAGCAGATGGGATAGATCTCTGTACTGACCCCTGATATATTTATACATAGTAATTAGATCTCCCCTCAGTCATCTTTTTTATAAAGTGAATAACCCTAATTTTGATAATCTTTCAGGGTCCTGTAGTTGCCCCATTCCAGTTATTACTTTAGTTGCCCTCCTCTGGACCCTCTCCAGCTCTGCTATGTCTGCCTTGTTTACAGGAGCCCAGAACTGTACACAGTACTCCATGTGTGGTCTGACTAGCGATTTGTAAAGTGGTAGGACTATGTTCTTATCATGGACATCTATGCCCCTTCTGATGCAACCCATTATCTTATTGGCCTTGGCAGCAGCTGCCTGACACTGGTTTCTACAACTTAGTTTTCTGTTTATTAAAATTCCTAGATCCTTTTCCATGTCAGTGTTACAGAGTGTTTTATCATTTAGTATGTACGGGTGACTTGCATTATTCCTTCCCATGTGCATAACTTTACATTTGTCAGTGTTAAACCTCATCTGACACTTATCTGCCCAAGCCTCCAATCTATCCAGATCCCTCCGTAGTAGTATACTGTCCTCTTCAGTGTAAATTACTTTACACAGTTTAGTGTCATCTGCGAAAATTGATACTTTACTCTGCAAGCCTTCTACAAGATCATTAATAAATATATTGAAGAGAATAGGGCCCAATACTGACCCCTGAGGTACCCCACTAGTGACAGTGACCCAATCTGAGTGTGTACCGTTAATAACCACCCTCTGTTTTCTATCATTGAGCCAGTTACTTACCCACATACAGACGTTTTCTCCCAGTCCAACCATTTGTAGTTAAATAACAAGACAGCACTACTCACTGAGCAATCTCAGATAGTCCAAAATGTGGCGGTGCCCGCAGTGTCGAGTCCCGGCCTCTGGGTCTCCTCAAATGGCAACCAAAGATGAAATTTCTGCGGGACTCCAAAGATTAATTTATCTTCTGAAATTTATTGACACCAAATGCAGCAACATTTCGACCACACTGTTCTTTATCAAGCTGACAGAACAGTACACCTTAGTGAACATTAATATATCCACAGCTCACATCTAATTGGGTGCGGAAACAACCACCTTGTTTTAACCCCTCCCCTTAATCAACCCTAAACTACCGGATTAATGAGTATAATTGTCATTAATAGAACAACATCTTACCTATGCCCCATGCTGTAGGAACTATCCCCGGAGTTCATGAAACAGGTGTAGATGTAGCGTGCCTCTTCTTCAACTGCGCATGCGTCCCTACGTCACTTCCATTTCATTGCGCATGTCTGCCAAGGAGCGCATACATCCGCTCATCTCGCTCCTGGCGGTCACGCGAGACTTCCCATATTGCTCGAGAAGATTTACTTACGATCCCCTGATCCCTCACTTGGTTCGGTCACCTGATTCCTGACCTTACCACATGACTTCTCATTGACAGGATACACAGTAAATATTAGTAGTACTCCAAATATAGAGTCTAAGGCATCCTCATTGACAGCATCATTGACTATCATATTCCATACTACATGACATTTTATTATAACACTATTGTGTTATCTTCTATTAGCACTTGCTATTCCCTGTGGGGAGGGTGATAGCCACGCTAGATGTCCCATAGGGGTAGGGGCACGGACAAAATGCCAGATAATTATGCGTTTTTTCACTATTCTATATTCCTATTCAAACTTAAACAGGGTGTGTAGAAGGTCACTTCAGGGGGAATGACATTCAATAATCCCTTTACTAAGGGCATGGATATGGTTAATTGCTAGCTGGTCCCCACTCACATTTAAGGGGGTCATCCCATCTTAAACAATGGGGGCATATTGCTAGGATATGCCCACTTTGTCTGATAGGTTGGGACCCGCACCTACAAGGAGAACGGAGCCGGGGAGAGTTGTGGCTGGAGGACCCTGGGTTTCCCGGGGTCCGTCCACCACCAGGCGCAGCTCCCCGCCTCTCCCATTGAAGTGAATGGGAGCACACCGCGCATGCGCGGCCACCGCTCTGAATCATTTCTATGGGGTCGATGGAAATAGCTGAGCTAGCGCTCGGCTAATTTCGGCGGCTCCATAGAAATGAATAGAGGGCGGCTTCACATGCGCAGTGCGCCCTCCTCAATATTCTCTGTTCCGTTCTCCTTGTAGGTGTGGGTCCCAGACGTGGGACCCGCACCTATCAGACAATAGGGGCATATCCTAGCGATATGCCCCCATTGTCTAAGATGGGATAACCCCTTTAACTGATTGGCTGAACAACATACGCCGATAGTTTACACCTCGGCCCATGATATAATCAAGCCCCCATTCATTCCAAGGGGGTTCATAGCTAGAGGATAACCTCCAACCCCATTTATGGGGAAGAGGCATCCCCCCAGCCAACCCTTATTAGGACCGTAACCATTCCTGGACTTACTCTCTCTATAGCCCCCATTTTCAAACAACACTCACATATCGTAGCTCAATCACCCCTCAGTGAAAACCCTAATACACACCCTTATTTTATTAACTTTATTTTAGACTAAATCTTTATGCACTATGTCCGCATCCCTCTCCCAAGAAGAAACATCTGCGTACCCGCACACCATCCCCACAGAAAATATTATCATTCAAAAAAATGTTTTAAACCTTATCCTAGTGATTACTATATAAGTAATCTTCTTACTAAATTCAAAGTACAATGGTATCAGATTTTCCCCCCGTTGTTATCATTCCTACAGCATGTGCATAGGTCTTCCTGTAGAGGGTATAAAAAAAGAAAAAAGAAAAGGGAGGTTAATAACCAACACAGCTAATAGCCGGGCACCAATACTTAATCATATATATCTCTAAAACACATATCCCTAGGGTTAGGAGGGTTAAGAGAGAGCCCACCTTGAATTCCCTATTTAAGCCCCTTGGTTCCATGGTATCAAGTTCGAATATCCATCTCAATTCTTTTCTTTTCAGTAATTTCTCTCTATCCCCTCCTCTCCTCAAAGGTGGAATCCCATCTATAATCCTGAATCTCAACTGTAAGATGTTGTGTCGACAATTCCAAAAATGTTGCGGCACTGGTAATTCTACCTCTTCCTCTTCCCTATTCTCTTGTCCTGCTTCTTAGACATCAGTTTGCGGATCGTATATCTATGTTGGTTTATTCTATTCTTGCAGGGTTGTGTGGTCTCTCCCACACGGACCACACGGATACTGCAAGACATAGATCACAAATTCTGAAGTACAAGTATAGAAGTCCTTAATTTTATATTTTTAACCTGTTCTAGGGTGACAGGCATCATTGCAGCAACCCAAGCAAGGGGAACAATCCTTTCTACCCTCCTGTGTGTTCTTCGCAATAATATCTGCACGTGTCAGATTATCACTCAAATTTCCAGACCTTTTATAAGACATCAGTGGAGGAGATTGAAATTCCTCCACTTCAGGGAAAGATTGAGACAAAAAATGCCAATTATGTCTCAATATTTTGAGTTATCCTTCCACTCATCTTTGTATAAGTTAATATAAATGGTATCCTTTTTGCCTTCTGTCGTTCCACTTTACCACTTGCTAACAGTTTCTGCTGTCGCTCACTTTGTCTCGCCTTTAATAAAGGACGGTTCACTAAATTTCGAGGATACCTTCTATCCCTAAATCATTGACTCATTGTCTGTAATCTATCATCTATCAGGTTCTCGTCTGACACTATCCTTCTAGTTCGCAAAAACTGACTATATGGTAGGGACTCTACCATCCTCCTAGGATGTGCACTATCGAATCGCAACAAATTATTGCGATCGGTAGGCTTTGTAAACCACTCGGTCTCCAATTTCCCATTTTTCACATATACCAGAGTGTCCAAAAACTGTAAGGACTCTGCTGAGAAGACCTTAGTGAATTTCAATTGGATGTGTAACTGGTTAATGTGGTCATGAAAAACAAGCAAATCCATGACTGTGCCTTTCCAAATAAAAAAACCATCATCTATATATCTCATCCACCCTTTCACATGCATGTAGAGGGTGGACGGATATACACTCACCTAAAGAATTATTAGGAACACCTGTTCTATTTCTCATTAATGCAATTATCTAGTCAACCAATCACATGGCAGTTGCTTCAATGCATTTAGAGGGGTGGTCATGGTCAAGACAATCTCCTGAACTCCAAACTGAATGTCAGAATGGGAAAGAAAGGTGATTTAAGCAATTTTGAGTGTGGCATGGTTGTTGGTGCCAGACGGGCCGGTCTAAGTATTTCACAATCTGCTCAGTTACTGGGATTTTCACGCACAACCATTTCTAGGGTTTACAAAGAATGGTGTGAAAAGGGAAAAACATCCAGTATGCGGCAGTCCTGTGGGCAAAAATGCCTTGTGGATGCTAGAGGTCAGAGGAGAATGGGCCGAATGATTCAAGCTGATAGAAGAGCAACGTTGACTGAAATAACTACTCGTTACAACCGAGGTATGCAGCAAAGCATTTGTGAAGCCACAACACGCACAACCTTGAGGCGGATGGGCTGCAACAGCAGAAGACCCCACCGGGGACCACTCATCTCCACTACAAATAGGAAAAAGAGGCTACAATTTGCACGAGCTCACCAAAATTGGACTGTTGAAGACTGGAAAAATGTTGCCTGGTCTGATGAGTCTCGATTTCTGTTGAGACATTCAAATGGTAGAGTCCGAATTTGGCGTAAACCGAATGAGAACATGTATCCATCCTCTGATGGCTACTTCCAGCAGGATAATGCACCATGTCACAAAGCTCGAATCATTTCAAATTGGTTTCTTGAACATGACAATGAGTTCACTGTACTAAAATTGCCCCCACAGTCACCAGATCTCAACCCAATAGAGCATCTTTGGGATGTGGTGGAACGGGAGCTTCGTGCCCTGGATGTGCATCCCTCAAATCTCCATCAACTGCAAGATGCTATCCTATCAATATGGGCCAACATTTCTAAAGAATGCTATCAGCACCTTGTTGAATCAATGCCACGTAGAATTAAGGCAGTTCTGAAGGCAAAAGGGGGTCCAACACCATATTAGTATGGTGTCCCTAATATTTCTTTAGGTTAGTGTATACTGTACATTGCTCCTCTAGGCAAGACATATATATATATATTTGCATATGTCAGGGCCACGTTGGACTCCATTGTGGTACCCCGACACTGCACGTAGAATACATCTTCAAACAAAAAATAGTTAGTAAGCAGGATTTCCAACAAGGACAAAATAAACAATTTAATTTCTTCCCTATATTCAGATTTTTCCAAACCCGATTTTTTTGACCGCCTCCAAACCCAATTCATGATCTATGCTAGTGTAAAGGCTAGTAACATCAAAAGACACTAGCAAATCACCTTCTTCAAATCCAATGGTATTTAGCCTAGATATGAAATCTGTGGTGTCCCTCACATACGACGTTGCCCCCGTTGCATATGACCATAGCATCCTATCTAGATAAGTGGCGGCATTAGAAAAGACGAGTCTATACCCAAAACTATCGGGCGTCCTGGGGGATTTTCTAAATCCTTATGGATTTTAGGGAGGACATACAGCAGTGGGGGTCACCGGATTCTGTGGAATAAGGTAAGTATGTAGTTTCTCATCAATCAGGTCATTGGCATAAGCGTTGCTACCAATAGCCTGATTTTCCGTATAATCTCCCATTTCAGATCTTTATTCAGGGGCCTATACACTTCTCTATCTTGCACCTTCCTTAAAATTTCCAACCAACGCATAATTATCTGACATTTTGTCCGTGCCCCTACCCCTATGGGACATCTAGCGTGGTTATCATCCTCCCCACAGGGAATAGCAAGTGCTAATAGAAGATAACACAATAGTGTTATAATAAAATGTCATGTAGTATGGAATATGATAGTCAATGAGGATGCCTTAGACTCTATATTTGGAGTACTGCTAATATTTACTGTGTATCCTGTCAATGAGAAGTCATGTGGTAAGGTCAGGAATCAGGTGACCGAACCAAGTGAGGGATCAGGTGACCGTAAGTAAATCTTCTCGAGCAATATGAGAAGTCTAGCGTGACCACCAGGAGCGAGATAAGCGGATGTATGCGTTCCTTGGCGGACATGCGCAATGAAATGGAAGTGACGTAGGGACGCTTGCGCAGTTGAGGAAGAGGCACGCTACATGTCTTCGCCATCTACACGGGTTTCATGAACTCCGGGGATAGTTCCTACAGCATGGGGTATAGGTAAGATGTTGTTCTATTAATGACAATTATACTCATTAATCCGGTAGTTTAGGGTTGATTAAGGGGAGGGGTTTAAACAAGGTGGTTGTTTCCGCACCCAATTAGATGTGAGCTGTGGATATATTAATGTTCACTAAGGTGTACTGTTGTGTCAGCTTGATAAAGACCAGTGTGGTCGAAATGTTGCTGCATTCGATGTCAATAAATTTCAGAAGATATTGAATCGTTGGAGTGCCGCAGACATTTCATCTTTGGTTGCCAGTCCAAGCATTCTCATTTTATATACTCACCTTTTATGCGGTACAGTGTCAAATGCTTTGGCGGTCCAGATATATACGACATCCATTGATTCGCCGCTATCAAGTCTAGAACTTACCTCCTCATAGAAACTGATTAAAATAGTTTGACATGATCAATACCTCATGAAGCCATGCTTATATGGCGTTATTTGCTTATTTTCCTTGAGGTACTCCAAGATAGCATCTCTTAGAAAACCTTCAGTTTACTGACGACAGATGTTAAACTTACCGGCCTATAGTTTCCGGGCTCTGTTTTTGAACCCTTTTTGAATATTGGCACTACATTTGCTATGCGCCAATCTTGTGGAAGACTCCCTGTCAGTATAGAGTCCTTAAATATCAGAAATAAGGGTCTGGCTATGGCATTTCCTGATTCTCTTAGGATACGGGGGTGTATGCCATCTGGTCCTGGCGATTTGTCTATTTTATTTTATTTTTAAGACGCCGCTGTACTTCTTTCTGGACACTTTTAATGGGGAATTTATTTTTACATTCTGCATTTCATCTGACAGTTTATTTTCTTCAGTGAATACAGTGGAGAAAAAAATATTTAATAGCTTTGCTTTCTCCTCATCGCTCTCTGCAACTCCCCCCTTATCAATCTGTAGAGGGCCGACGCCTTCAGATTTATACTTTTTACCATTTATATAAGTGAAAAACATTTTAGGGTTAGTTTTGCTCTCTTTGGCAATTAATCTCTTGGTCTCTAGTTTGGCTGGTTTTATTTGTTTTTTTTACATATTCTATTTTTTTCCTTATAGTTTTTCAGTGCTTCCTCACTTCCCTCCTGTTTTATTGATTCAAATGCTTTCTTTTTGTCATTTATTGCTTTCTTTACAGTTCTATTTATCCACATTGTTTTTTTTTCTTGTTCCTTAACCTTTTATTCCTATATGGTATGTACCTCTCACAAATAGAATTTAGGATGCTTTTAAAAATATCCCAGTTTGTGGCTGTATCTTTATTTTTGAGGACTTTGTCCCAGGTATTTAGGTCTATGGCCTCTCTTAGTGGGCTAAATTTAGCTTTTTTAAAGTTTGGTATTTTTGTTCCTCCCTGAAGAAACACTCTTTTGAATGACAATTGGAAGGTTATTACTTTATGGTCACTATTTCCCAGGTGTCCGCCGACCTGCACATCTGTTGTTCTGTCAGGTCTATTGGTTAATACTAAGTCCAGTATGGCCGTCCCTCTAGTCGGGTTCTGAACCAGTTGGGAAAGGTAATTTTCTTTGGTTATTGCTAAGAACCTGTTTCCTTTATGAGATATACAAGTTTGAGTTTCCCAGTCTATATCTGGGTAGTTGAAGTCCCCCATAATAACCACCTCATTATGATCTGCCGCCTTATTTATCTCGTTTAGTAGTAGATTTTCTGTGGACTCTGGTATATTAGGTGGTTTATAATAAACTCCTATTAGTAATTTATTATTGTTTTTGCCTCCATGTATTTCTAACCATAGTGACTCCACATGTTCATGTCCCTCACTTATATCTTCCTGGACTGTGGGCTTTAGACAGGACTTTACATATAGGCAGACCCCTCCCCCTCTCCGGTTTTGGCGATCCTTTCTAAACAGTTCTTGAGCCAGTTGTTAACCTCCCTAATCTCCCGCTGCCTTTCTTGTGTGGCTCGTGGTACAGGCAGTATTTTGGAAAACACTACCTTTGAGGTCCTTGCCCTAAGCTTTTGACCTAAATCCCTAAAATCATTTTTAAGGATGCTTCACCTACCTCTAACTTTGTCATTGGTCCCGATATGGACCATGACCGCTAGATCTTCTCCAGCCCCCTCCCAGTAATCTGTCAACCCGATTTGCGATGTGTTGAACTCGAGCGCCAGGAAGACACCGCATCGTTCGACGATCCTGGTCTTTGTGACAGATCGCCCTATCTGTATCCCTAATAATTGAGTCTCCCACTACCAGCACCTGTCTGGCTTGCCTGCTCTCCTGCTTACTGAAGCTAACATTCCCCTAACTGGCAGAGGAAGTGTCTGGCTGCAGCAGTGCTGTCCCTGAACCAACATCCCCCTCATCTGCCAACCGTGCAAACTTGTTGGAGTGTGACAGATCAGGGCTTGCCTCCCTGGCACTCTTCCCTCCACCCCGCTTTCTGTTACCTAGCTAGCTACCTCACTTTCCTGAGCCTCCTTGCGACCACCCTCCACCACATCTACTCCAAAGAGTGCTTGCTCAGTGAGCAGAAAACTCTTTTCCAAATTGCCAATGCTTCTCAGTGTTAAAATTCGCCCATTTAGATACTCGATATGTGATTCCAAACGGGCAATTTGCTCACATTTTGAACAAATACAGTTGCAAGAAAAAGTATGTGAATGCTTTGGAATGATGGATTTCTGCACAAATTGGTCATAAAATGTGATCTGATCTTCATCTAAGTCACAACAATAGACAATCACAGTCTGCTTAAACTAATAACACACAAAGAATTAAATGTTACCATGTTTTTATTGAACACACCATGTAAACATTTACAGTGCAAGTGGAAAAAGTATGTGAACCCCTAGACTAATGACATCTCCAAGAGCTAATTGGAGTAAGGTGTCAGCCAACTGGAGTCCAATCAATGAGATGAGATTGGAGGTGTTGGGTACAGCTGCCCTGCCCTATATAATACACACACCAGTTCTGGGTTTGCTTTTTACAAGAAGCATTGCCTGATGTGAATGATGCCTCGCACAAAAGAGCTCTCAGAAGACCTACGATTAAGAATAGTTGTTAGCATAAAGCTGGAAAGGGTTATAAAAGTACCTCCAAAAGCCTTGCTGTTCATCAGTCCACGGTAAGACAAATTGTCGATAAATGGAGAAAGTTCAGCACTGCTGCTCCTCTCCCTAGGAGTGGCCGTCCTGTAAAGATGACTGCAAGAGCACAGCGCAGACTGCTCAATGAGGTGAAGAAGAATCCTAGAGTGTCAGCTAAAGACTTACAAAAGTCTCTGGCATATGCTAACATCCCGTAAAACACGATACGTAAAACACTAAACAAGAATGGATTTCATGGAAGGATACCACAGAGAAGCCACTGCTGTCCAAAAAAAAACATTGCTGCACGTTTACAGTTTGCACAAGAGCACCTGGATGTTCCACAGCAGTACTGGCAAAATATTCTGTGGACAGATGAAACCAAAGTTGAGTTGTTTGGAAGAAACACACAACACTATGTGTGGAGAAAAAGAGGCACAGCACACCAACATCAAAACCTCATCCCAACTGTGAAGTATGGTGGTAGGGGCATCATGGTTTGGGGCTGCTTTGCTGCGTCAGGGCCTGGACGGATTGCTATCATCGAAAGAAAAATGAATTCCCAAGTTTATCAAGACATTTTGCAGGAGAACTTAAGGCCATCTGTCCACCAGCTGAAGCTCAACAGAAGATGGGTGTTGCAACAGGACAACGACCCAAAGCATAGAAGTAAATAAACAGAATGGCTTAAACAGAAGAAAATACGCCTTCTGGAGTGGCCCAGTCAGAGTCCTGACCTCAACCTGATTGAGATGCTGTGGCATGACCTCAAGAAAGTGATTCACACCAGACATCCCAAGAATATTGCTGAACTGAAACAGTTCTGTAAAGAGGAATGGTCAAGAATTACTCCTGACCGTTGTGCACGTCTGATCTGCAACTACAGGAAACGTTTGGTTGAAGTTATTGCTGCCAGAGGAGGTTCAACCAGTTATTAAATCCAAGGGTTCACATACTTTTTCCACCTGCACTGTGAATGTTTACATGGTGTGTTCAATATAAACATGGTAACATTTAATTCTTTGTGTGTTATTAGTTTAAGCAGACTGTGATTGTCTATTGTTGTGACTTAGATGAAGATCAGATCACATTTTATGACCAATTTGTGCAGAAATCCATATCATTCCAAAGGGTTCACATACTTTTTCTTGCAACTGTATATGCACCCTCAAACGGCTGTTCCAGGACTGCAGACATTAGACAAGACGTGCACTGGACTGCACTGTCAATAATGGAACACATACTAAATGGGGATTACGCAAGAAAAGAGAAAAAATACAATATAGTGCATAGTGATAAGAATCTAACTTACTGTAGTCCCCTCCTAAAGTCCCTAAATCTCAAGCCACGTAATCTAAAGTCACACACTTAATACAAACACACACTTGAAGTCAAACACGCGAACGCTCACAAACTCGCGTTGTTTGCCAGCTTGTATAAGTGCAGCTCTCAAGCCAGATTGCTTTTTTTCCTCTGGATTCAAAGGGATATGATGGAAAAATGAGTCAAGCCAGCAAAGGAAGCAATATGACAATCACAATACATTAGGAAGTGCCTTGTAGTAACTTTCTCTACATGATAAATGCCACCTGCTGAAGTGAGACAACACCTTTAAAGGGCTTCTGTCACCCCACTAAAGTCATTATTTTTTTTTGGGCTAGTTAAATTACTTACAGTAAGGTCCATAAATATTGGGACATCGACACAATTCTAACATTTTTGGCTCTATACACCACCACAATGGATTTGAAATGAAACGAACAAGATGTGCTTTAACTGCAGACTGTCAACTTTAATTTGAGGGTATTTACATCCAAATCAGGTGAATGGTGTAGGAGTTACAACAGTTTGCATATGTGCCTCCCACTTGTTAAGGGACCAAAAGTAATGGGACAATTGGCTTCTCAGCTGTTCCATGGCCAGGTGTGTGTTATTCCCTCATTATCCCAATTACAATAAGCAGATACAAGGTCCAGAATTAATTTTAAGTGTGCTATTTGCATTTGGAATCTGTTGCTGTCAACTCTCAAGATGAGATCCAAAGAGCTGTCACTATCAGTGAAGCAAGCCATCATTAGGCTGAAAAAACACAACAAACCCATCAGAGAGATAGCAAAAACATTAGGCGTGGCCAAAACAACTGTTTGGAACATTCTTAACCACTTAAGGACCACAGGTTTATACCCCCCCTAAAGACCAGGCCCTTTTTTACAAATCGGCACTCCACAACTTTAGCGGTTTATTGCTCGGTCATGCAACTTACCCCCCAAATGAATTTTACCTCCTTTTCTTCTCACTAATAGAGCTTTCATTTGGTGGTATTTCATTGCTGCTGACATTTTTACTTTTTTTATTATTAATCGAAATTTAACAATTTTTTTGCAAAAAAATGACATTTTTCACTTTCAGTTGCAAAATTTTGCAAAAAAACCGACATCCATATATAAATTTTTCTCTAAATTTATTGTTCTACATGTCTTTGATAAAAAAAAAAATGTTTGGGTAAAAAAAAAAATGGTTTGGGTAAAAGTTATAGCGTTTACAAACTATGGTACAAAAATGTGAATTTCCGCTTTTTGAAGCAGCTCTGACTTTCTGAGCACCTGTCATGTTTCCTGAGGTTCTACAATGGCCAGACAGTACAAACACCCCACAAATGACCCCATTTCGGAAAGTAGACACCCTAAGGTATTCGCTGATGGGCATAGTGAGTTCATAGAACTTTTTATTTTTTGTCACAAGTTAGTGGAAAATGATGATTTTTTTTTTTTTTTTTCTTACAAAGTCTCATATTCCACTAACTTGTGACAAAAAATAAAAACTTCTATGAACTCACTATGCCCATCAGCGAATACCTTGGGGTGTCTTCTTTCCAAAATGGGGTCACTTGTGGGGTAGTTATACTGCCCTGGCATTCTAGGGGCCCAAATGTGTGGTAAGTAGTTTGAAATCAAAATGTGTAAAAAATGACCGGTGAAATCCGAAAGGTGCTCTTTGGAATGTGGGCCCCTTTGCCCACCTAGGCTGCAAAAAAGTGTTACACATCTGGTATCGCCGTACTCAGGAGAAGTTGGGGAATGTGTTTTGGGGTGTCATTTTACATATACCCATGCTGGGTGAGAGAAATATCTTGGTCAAATGCCAACTTTGTATAAAAAAATGGGAAAAGTTGTCTTTTGCCAAGATATTTCTCTCACCCAGCATGGGTATATGTAAAATGACACCCCAAAACACATTCCCCAACTTCTCCTGAGTACGGCGATACCAGATGTGTAACACTTTTTTGCAGCCTAGGTGGGCAAAGGGGCCCATATTCCAAAGAGCACCTTTCGGATTTCACCGGTCATTTTTTACACATTTTGATTTCAAACTTCTTACCACACATTTGGGCCCCTAGAATGCCAGGGCAGTATAACTACCCCACAAGTGACCCCATTTTGGAAAGAAGACAGCCCAAGGTATTTAGTGATGGGCATAGTGAGTTCATGGAAGTTTTTATTTTTTGTCACAAGTTAGTGGAATATGAGACTTTGTAAGGAAAAAAAATAAATAAAAAAATCATCATTTTCCGCTAACTTGTGACAAAAAATATAAAATTCTAGGAACTCGCCATGCCCCTCACGGAATACCTTGGGTGTCTTTTTTCCAAAATGGGGTCACTTGTGGGGTAGTTATACTGCCCTGGCATTTTCCAGGGGCCCTAATGTGTGGTAAGTAGGTAAATGACCTGTGAAATCCTAAAGGTGCTCTTTGGAATGTGGGCCCCTTTGCCCACCTAGGCTGCAAAAAAGTGTCACACATGTGGTATCGCCGTATTCAGGAGAAGTTGGGCAATGTGTTTTGGGGTGTCTTTTTACATATACTCATGCTGGGTGAGAGAAATATCTCGGCAAAAGACAACTTTTCCCATTTTTTTATACAAAGTTGGCATTTGACCAAGATATTTATCTCACCCAGCATGGGTATATGTAAAATGACACCCCAAAACACATTGCCGAACTTCTCCTGAGTACGGCGATACCAGATGTGTGACACTTTTTTGCAGCCTAGATGCGCAAAGGGGCCCACATTCCTTTTATGAGGGCATTTTTAGACATTTGGATCCCAGACTTCTTCTCACGCTTTAGGGCCCCTAAAATGCCAGGGCAGTATAAATACCCCACATGTGACCCCATTTTGGAAAGAAGACACCCCAAGGTATTCAATGAGGGGCATGGCGAGTTCATAGAATTTTTTTTTTTTTCGGCACAAGTTAGCGGAAATTGATTTTATTTATTTTTTTCTCACAAAGTCTCCATTTCCGCTAACTTGGGACAAAAATTTCAATCTTTCATGGACTCAATATGCCCCTCACGGAATACCTGGGGGTGTCTTCTTTCCGAAATGGGGTCACATGTGGGGTATTTATACTACCCTGGCATTCTAGGGGCCCTAAAGCGTGAGAAGAAGTCTGGAATATAAATGTCTAAAACTTTTTACGCATTTGGATTCCGTGAGGGGTATGGTGAGTTCATGTGAGATTTAATTTTTTGACACAAGTTAGTGGAATATGAGACTTTGTAAGAAAAAAAAAAATAATTTCCGCTAACTTGGGCCAAAAAAATGTCTGAATGGAGCCTTACAGAGGGGTGCATGCAGTAAGGCTACTTTCACACTGGCGTTTTGGCTTTCCGTTTGTGAGATCCGTTCAGGGCTCCAAAACGGATCAGTTATCATTCTAATGTATTCTGAATGGAGAAGGATCCGCTCAGTATGCATCAGTTCCGTCTCCATACCGCTTTGGAGGCCGACACCAAAACGCTGCTGGTGTCCGTCTGATAAAACTGAGCCAAGCGGATGCGTCCTGGCACTCAATGTAAGTCAATGGGGACGGATCCGTTTTCACTGACACAATAGAAAACGGATACGTCCTCCATTGACTTTCAATGGTGTTCAAGACGGATCCCTCTTGGCTATGTTAAAGATAATACAAAACGGATCCGTTCTGAACGGATGCAGACGGTTGTATTATCTGAACGGATCCATCCATGACAGATCCGCACAAAACGCGAGTGAGGGATTCTGTCACCAGGTTTCACCCCTGTCAGCTAAACATATGGTGATGTTCAGGGCCTCATCAGGATTCCTAATGTGGGCTTCTAAATGTGATCCGTAGCCTTACTTTGCAAAAAAACAGGTTTTACTAACCTGTCACTCAAAGAAATAAGGTGCCCAAGGGGATGTTAATGGATGCAAGGTGCCGGCCGCACCCACCGCCGTTCGTGCCCAGCGCCGCCTTTCCAGACTTCTGCACCGCCTCCTAATCCTCTGTGCCGCCTCTCGCTCTCCCTCCCTCCCCCTCCTCCTGCTGTAAGATCTTGCGCATACAGGGGTTGAGTGAAGTGCCGGCGCATGCGCACTTCGCTTTAAGAAGCCAAATGGAGAAGTCCGCACAGGCGCATCAGGCAGAGCCCTGTGCGCACGTGCGAGATCTTACAGCAGGAGGAGGGGGGATGGAGGGAGAGTGAGAGGCGGCACAGAGGATTAGGAGGCGGCGCAGAAGTCTGGAAAGGCGGCGCTGGGCACGAACGGCGGTGGGTGCGGCCGGCACCTTGCAACCATTAACATCCCCTTGGGCACCTTACTTCTTTGAGTGACAGGTTAGTAAAACCTGTTTTTTAGCAAAATAAGGCTACGGATCACATTTAGAAGCCCAGATTAGGAATCCTGATGAGGCCCTGAAGATCAGCATATGTTTAGCTGACAGGGGTGAAACCTGGTGACAGAATCCCTTTAAGCTTCCCATGTCCTTGTACGTCTGTATTTCAAAAATACCCCTCAGAAGAAGACCTTTCACATTTTGGGAGAGCTCAGCTGAGATAACAACCTGCCCTGACAGGCTCCTCACAGCTGACTACCAGAGCCTCCAAGGGGGGCGCAAGCCCCGCCCACCGGCGACTTCCCGGTATTTGCATCAGCCGACAATCCCCGCCCACCTCTCGCTCTCACGTCGCTTGCTGCTTTCAGTTCCTCTGAAGATGAAGGGCGCGGAGATGTAAATGAGGGGGGCGTGGCCGCGGCTGGAGCTCGGTTGCTGAGCTGCCGGAGTGTCACAGACTCTGGGGTAGAGGAGCAGGAGGGAGCGCAGCGCGGACGTCACCCCCGCACATCTCCCGCACATCTCCCGCACAGCGCCGCTCCTATTTCATTTATTTTATGGACAGCAGGCCTTTCTTTTCTTACTGTATTTAGTGTAATGACTATTTATTTTTGTGCACTTGTTCTATAGACAGAGTATATATATATCTGCACAGAGGAGATTATAGAAGTCTATGTGTATTTATTACTGACCGGACAATCATGGCGCAGCCGCAGAAGTTTTTTGAGAACCTGTCTGGAGCTGGTAAAGCAATAGGGGTCCTGACGAGCGGAGGAGATGCCCAAGGTAAGGTGGGGGGCACTGTATGCATGCTGCATGTCATCATGTCACCCTCCCTACAGACCACAGCCACTTCAGCCCACTGGATGGGTTTGGTCCATGTAGTAGCACAGCTGAGTTTGTCATGTCGCTTATGCATGTAGTCAGCACTGCTACATCTCCTGTAGTGATGTATCTGTGTAGTCTCAAGGTCAGGCCTGCCCGTGCATCTGGGGCGGATCTTCTGTACATTATATAACAATATGATAATATATACCTTAGTATACTCTATATATACACAGTAAAACCCTTTGAGAAGACCACCCCCTTCTCCATCTACTAGTCACACTCGCCATCTTCTTTGAGAAGACCACCCCTTCTCCATCTATTATTCGCACTCGCCATTTTCTTTGAGAAGACCACCCCTTCTCCATCTGTTATTCACATTGACCATCTTCTTTGAGAAGACCACCCCCTTCTCCATATATTATTCACATTAACCATCTTCTTTGAGAAGACCACCCTTTATCCATTTATTATTCACATTGACCATCTTCTTTGAGAAGACCACCCCTTATCCATCTATTATTCACACTCGCCATCTTTTTTGAGAAGACCACCCCCTTCTCCATCTATTATTCACATTGACCATCTTCTTTGAGAAGACCACCCCGTATCCATCTGCTAGTCACACTCGCCATCTTCTTTGAGAACACCACCCCTTATCCATCTATTATTCACATTGACCATCTTCTTTGAGAAGACCACCCCTTATCCATCTATTATTCACACTCGCCATCTTCTTTGAGAAGACCACCCCTTCTCCATCTATTATTCACACTGGCCATCTTCTTTGAGAAGACCACCCCCTTCTCCATCTATTATTCACACTCGCCATCTTCTTTGAGAAGACCACCCCCTTCTCCATCTATTATTCACACTCGCCATCTTCTTTGAGAAGACCACCCCTTCTCCATTTATTATTCACATTGACCATCTTCTTTGAGAAGACCACCCCCTTCTCCATTTATTATTCACATTGACCATCTTCTTTGAGAAGACCACCCCCTTCTCCATCTAGTATTCACACTGGCCATCTTCTTTGAGAAGACCACCCCCTTCTCCATCTATTATTCGCACTCGCCATCTTCTTTGAGAAGACCACCCCTTCTCCATCTGTTATTCACATTGACCATCTTCTTTGAGAAGACCACCCCCTTCTCCATATATTATTTACATTAACCATCTTCTTTGAGAAGACCACTCTTTATCCATTTATTATTCACATTGACCATCTTCTTTGAGAAGACCACCCCTTATCCATCTACTAGTCACACTCGCCATCTTCTTTGAGAACACCACCCCTTATCCATCTATTATTCACATTGACCATCTTCTTTGAGAAGACCACCCCTTATCCATCTATTATTCACACTCGCCATCTTCTTTGAGAAGACCACCCCTTCTCCATCTATTATTCACACTGGCCATCTTCTTTGAGAAGACCACCCCTTCTCCATCTATTATTCACACTGGCCATCTTCTTTGAGAAGACCACCCCTTCTCCATCTATTATTCACACTGGCCATCTTCTTTGAGAAGACCACCCCCTTCTCCATCTATTATTCACACTCGCCATCTTCTTTGAGAAGACCACCCCCTTCTCCATCTATTATTCACACTCGCCATCTTCTTTGAGAAGACCACCCCTTCTCCATTTATTATTCACATTGACCATCTTCTTTGAGAAGACCACCCCCTTCTCCATTTATTATTCACATTGACCATCTTCTTTGAGAAGACCACCCCCTTCTCCATCTAGTATTCACACTGGCCATCTTCTTTGAGAAGACCACCCCCTTCTCCATCTATTATTCACACTGGCCATCTTCGTTAAGAAGACCGACCCCTTAGAAGACCACTTTTCAATGTCATTGTGGGTGGTCTCTCATTGAGGTTTCATTATAATAATATAAATTTTTATTTCAGTGTATAAAATTGTAATCTCAAAGATAAACCCCTGGCCATCGGAGCTTGCACTCTCCCTTGGAGCGGTGACCCTCGGAGATAACTAATAAACCACCTTCAGCTCTGCCAGCTGTACCGGTGCCAGCACCCTGCGCGCCCACACTCCAGTTATGTAAGGCAGCCCATACAAAGTTTCCGGGGACAGAAAGCGATAAGCAGCTTGTTGGGAGGAGAGAGAAGTGTTCCAAATTTTCAGTATGTGGGTCGTGATGGAGGGATCGCCCCTCCCCATTCCCAAACTGTTACCCCTCCCTTCCCCTGCCACATAGCTGGCAATCAGCACATAGACTGGGTGGCTGCACTGAGGGGAAAATCCTTCACGTATGGTGAGACTGTCCATAAGACGGGAGGGCCAGCGATGACAGGGGGCGTCTCCATGCTGCTGCATTGCAGGCTTTTCCTGTATCTTCACCTCCTCACATTTCTCCACCTCCCACACACTCGGCCTATGTACTTCGTCCTCCAGTATCGCTACTTCCTTACTACAAATGCAGCACTGGCGTGGAACTACAAGTGCCAGCAGAACCATTTGTTGCTGGCCCCTGGACGCCCAATGCCAGTACAGCCAGCAGACGTTGCGCTTTTCCGTTTGTGGCTCCGATGGAATTTTTTGAAGAGCCTCCCACACCGTGCCCCTGTGTAAATGTATCTGCGGAGCCGTAAGATATGGCACATAAAGCAGCGATCAGTCCTCGTCCTGCTGATAACGGAGAGCACTAAATTGTACTTAGCGCCGCTAATGACCGTACAGTATACGCAATTATTCTCCAGTTATGATAACGCCGTAAGTTTACTCACAGGAGCGCCGGATTGCACCAAGTGACACATTCGGCTCTGCTACATCTGTGTATTTTTGCAAATTAGCATTTTGAGTAGAACTGGTATTTAATTCCCGCAAGGCAGGGTAAGGAGCTACAGGTTGCTCTGTCACGGTTTGTTTGCTGTGGCATCCTATATCAGTTGCCATGACGATGATGATGGTGAGGGTCAGCGTGATACCCCCTCTCCTGTAATCCCTCCCTGCTCTCGTCCTCCTCCCCGCCTGGCTCTTGTGTACGTGCAGCGAGCGGCTTCCTCTGAGTCACGCATTCTGGGAGGAAGCTCTTGTGGGTAGCATCACCCTCATCATCCTCACCTCCAAACGCTTTTCAAGGTCTCGCCATTGTAGTGGTTTATTAACCATGGATTACTGTCCACCTGGGCTGCAGATGCAGCAGAGCTAAGAGTGTAATGGAGCAATGAGAGGAGCTACGTGTTTTCCATAGGGCTGTGGGTAAAGCTGTGAGATATAGCAGGGACCAAGCGTTGTAGCCCCCACAAGGGTTAAATTAAACACCCTTTTCGCCTCTGCTACGCTTATATTTCAGTACGTTCCTAAGGCGGTGGATATTTGTCGACTGGTGCAAATGAGCGAGATGATCCAACGTCCGTGTCACCTGCTTCCCCTGAACATGGCGTACGCCCTCAGATTATTAGAATATGAATGTCTACGGGCAGCAGGCGCCATAGCCATGAGAAAGATCCTAAAATACTGTCACTATGTGCGGTGTAGTTTATGGGCGCATGTCTGCACAGGCGGGAATATTTATCCTCCCCCCTTGCACTGATTCACTGATCGATCGCTGACTTGATTTGTCCTTGAAGGAGGGAGTGATGGACGTTCAGGAGGAAAACTAGTGGATCTTCCCTTCTGCATAGCTTTGAAAATTAACCCTGTCATTGCTGTAGCATGCCCGCGCCGGGATTTCCTTGTGACCGCTGCAAAAAGATCCGACCGACTGTAAGGTCATTTGAGACTTTTATTCCCATAGGGAAGTTCTGATGATGTGGACATGCTGCGAGCTTCCATTCAGCTATTGGGGCACGGCCACACGTGACGCATCCATGAATGACAAATATGCTGCCAAATCGGCATCAGGGACTTGTGGATTTGGGTCAGCAGATTTGTGCCTATGACACTGGCTGACCTGTTACATGTGCACTTGGCGGTTGAAGGCATCTGTGTTGGTCCCATGTTCATATGTGCCCTCATTGCTGAGAAAAATTATGTTTTAATACATGGAAACGAGACTCTAGGGGCAATGGGGGCGTTACCGTTGCTCCTTGAGGCTCTTCTCTCTCTGCAACTGCCGCATTCTCTCCACTTTGATTGACAAGCCAGGCAGACAGGATTACATTTTAACTGTCTGGTCCTGTTAATCAAAATGCTGAGGACGCGGCAGTTGCAGAGAGAGCAGAGCCTCTAGGAGCAATGGTAACGCCCCCGTTGCTCCTACAGCCTCATTTTCATATATTAAAACTTTTTTTTTTCTCAGTAATGCGGGCACATATGAACATGGGACCAACTCAGATGCCTTCAGCTGCCAAGTGCACATGTAACAGGCCAGCCAGTGTCATAGGGACAAAACTGCTGACAGATGGACTTTAATACTGATGACCTAAGGCCCCTTTCAAACGGGCGAGTATTCAGAGCGGGTGCGATGCGGGAGGTGAAGGCATTGCACCCGCACTGAATCCCGACCCATTCATTCCTATGGGGCTGTTCAGATGAGCGGTGATTTTCACGCATCACTTGTGCGTTGCGTGAAAATCGCAGCAGGCTCTATATTGTGCGTTTTTCACGCAACGCAGGCCCCATTGAAGTGAATGGGACTGCGTGAAAGTCGCAAGCATCCGCAAGCAAGTGCGGATGCGGTGCGATTTTCACGCATGGTTACTAGGAGATGATCAGGATGGGGACCCGATCATTATTATTTTCCCTTAAAACATGGTTATAAGGGAAAATAATAGCATTCTGAATACAGAATGCATAGTACAATAGGGCTGGAGGGGTTAAAAAAAAAAAATACAATTTTAACTCACCTTAATCCACTTGATCGCGCAGCCGGCATCTCTTCTGTCTTTTTTCTTTGCTCTGTGCAGGAACAGGACCTGTGGTGACATCACTCCGGTCATCACATGATCTTTTACCATGGTGATGGATCATGTGACGGACCATGTGATGACCGGAGTGACGTCACCACAGGTCCTTTTCCTGCAATCAGCAAAGAAGGAGACAGAAGAGATGCCCGGGCTGCGCGATCAAGTGGATTAAGGTGAGTTAAATGTTTTTTTGTTTTTTTTTAACCCCTCCAGCGCTATTGTACTATGCATTCTGTATTCAGAATGCTATTATTTTCCCTTCTAACCATGTTATAAGGGGAAATAATACAATCTACAGAACACCGATCCCAAGCCCGAACTTCTTTGAAGAAGTTTGGGTTTGGGTACCAAACATGCGCGATTTTTCTCACGCACGTGCAAAACGCATTACAATGTTTTGCACTCGTGCAGAAAAATCGTGCATGTTCCCGCAACGCACCCGCACCTTTTCCCGCAATGCCCGTGTGAAAAGGGCCTTAAGTGGATGGGGCTGAGCTGCAATACCAAGCACAACCACTATACAATGTCTGGCGCTGTGCTTGATAACCTGCGAGGAGGCCGCAGCACTCACTGGAGTATCGCAGCTTCTTTAGACAGCTGATAGTCAGGGGTGTCGGGTGTCGGACCTCTGCCCATCAGTTATTGATGACCTACCCTGAGGATAGGCCATTGATATTAAACTCCTGGTAAAACCCTTTAAAAACACCATAAGGGCTCATGCACACGACAGTATTTTGCGTTCAGTATACTGGACGTTTTTTGAGTTCAGTATGCGGAACATATACTGAACCATTCAATTCAATGGTTCAGCAAAAAATACTGAAGTGTCTCCGTGAGCATTCCGTTTCAGTATTTCCGTATTTCTGTACCGTGAAAAGATAGAACATGTCCTATTCTTGTCCGCAAATCACGGTGCTTGGCTCCATTTAAGTCAATGGGTCCGCAGAAAAAACGGAACACATACGGAAATGTATCCGTATGTCTTCCGTATCCGTTCCGTTTTTTGCTGAATCATCTATTGAAAATGTTATGCCCAGCCCAATTTTTTCTATGTAATTACTGTATACTGTATATGGCATACGGTAAAACGGAACGGAAAGGAAACGGAAACAAAAAACGGATCCGTGAAAAACGGACCGCAAAACACTGAAAAAGCCATACGGTCGTGTGCATGAGCCCTAAGAAAAATGGAATGAATAGAAAAAACCCACTAAAAACCATTCTTTTCTAATGGGTGCCGTCAGGTCCCATTTCTTTTGACTAGTAGAATAATGCAGCAGGCTGTAGTATACATCAAAAACCTGACAGAACCGACCTACCATGTCCTTGTGAACAGTGGTCAGAATCGGTCGATGGTCCCACATGTATGAGAGCTCTTTGACTGCCCCCCCTTCCCCGGGTTTGGAGGAAAGAAGGGTAGGGGAATGTTACAATGGGAGCTAAGACCTGTCTCCATCGACATAAACATGCATTCTCAGGCTACGTCTACACGACGACATTTGTCGCGCGACATTATGTTGCACCAATGTCGTGCGACAATTTTTATAATGGCGACAATTTTCTATGGTGTCGCACTGCAACATGCTGTGACTGCGACGCAACAGTCGCAGAAAATCCATTCGAGATGGGTTTTTCTGCGACTGTTGCGTCGCAGTCGCAGCATGTTGCAGTGCGACACCATAGACTGCCATTATAATAATTGTCGCGCAACATTGGTGCAACAAAATGTTGCGCGACAAATGTCGTCGTGTAGACGTAGCCTTAGCCAAACCGAGCGTCGTCGTTGAACCCCTCCTTAGGTCCTTCGTCCAGGTGGGGAAGGGGGGGGTGAAGATTATCTCGACTTGTATGCTGTAGTTTATGTGTTTGCAGAAGAGAAGTGATTCTTTTATATGCAGGGTGTGGTTTTTCTAGAATTTTTGGATGCAGGTTGGTGCTCAGGAGAATAAAACACTAAGGTCATTACATTAATGACCTGGGGGGGGGAGGGGCGGAGGGGACGGAATTAAAGTCAATAAGCATTCCTCTAGGATTTAAGGACTGGGAAAGTGAATTGATCAGTGGTGGACGGGGATTAATATAGTCCTGGAGCATCAGGTGTGACCATGCAAGGTCATTAGGGTGGATGGAGAATTTAGAAGACAGATTGCCTTGTGGAGGTGGGGCTGGTCCCGTCATCGGAGCCCGTAGGGAAAAATAAACCAGTAGGCCCTTGGCTCAAAATAGACCTTTTGTCCTCTAAATTTAGAAGAAGGAATATTGCTGTGTCCTTCAGACTCTTTGGTTATTGCCGATACAGTGCAGCGCATGACGAGGTGAATTCTCTGTGGCGCCATTAATAATTGCATCATCGTCTAAGTAAAGAACTGTAGTCACTGTACTGCGGCGGTCAGGCTGCATATCACATATACCTCTACGGGGGATCCGATCATCATTTTACAGACATATTATTATATGATCAGTGGGGTCCAACCCCCGCTTCCCCCGCAATCAGCGCAACGTGTAGTAAACTGCGCTTCAAAGAACAGCACGGCAAAACCATGGAGGTTCACCCTGAAACCACTCGTGGTTTTAAAGTGTCGTTCTCTGTTATGAGCCCCCTAAGGCCTCGTTCACATTTCTGTGTCTGTTTGACGCCCATGAAATCAGTCCGTCCCTGTTTCTTCCTTGAATATGGCGGTGTGTGTTTTTTGCTTTCCGTGTCATCTGCACTCCGCGGACACTGCTAGGCTGAGAACTTTCTGTCTCCTATCAGTGGTCAGTAAAGCACAGACCAAACACAGATCCCATCCGTGTTGTTTCAGTGATTTTTCACGGACTCAGGCCTCATGCACACGAACGTTGTTTGTTTCCGTGTCCGTTCCGTTTTTTTTGCGGATAGGATGCGGACCCATTCATTTCAATGGGTCCGCAAAAAATGCGGACAGCACACCGTGTGCATCAGTATGTCAGTTCCATAGCCCCGCAAAAAAAATAGAACATGTCCTATTCTTGTCCGTTTTAGGCATTGTTATAATGCATCCGCAAAAGAAAATAACGGATGTCATCCGTTTTTTTTTTCTGGTTCGCAAAACACATAGGTCGTGTGCATGTAGCCTCAGGCCTTGTTCATATTTTCGTGTCAGTGACACGTCCGTGAAGAAAAAGCATATGCGTCCGTGAAGATGTCTGCAAAGGATCCGTGGTTGGTCCACATGTGTCCATTTTTACCATCCGTGTGTCATCTGTAATTCACTGACGTGGCTCAGCTGAAAATTAATTTCCAAAGAATCTCCTATTAGTCTTCAGTGGAAAACGGACGCAACATGGATGCCATCCGTGTTGTGTCAGTGATTTTCACGGACCCATAGACTTGGGTGACAATGGGCGTGCTTGGGTCCGCATCACGGATCAAAGTAGTGCATGACCCATGGTCAGGAAAAAAATACTGAAATGTGAACAGACACATTTAAATCAATGGGTACGTGTGCTGTCAGCGGAAAATGCAGAGAGCACACGTCAGTGAAAAACGGAAATGTGAACGAGGCCTCATAGACTTCAATGGGCATGTCCGTTTTTTTTGCCGCAGGAAATACACAGGACAGCTGCGACGTGTGGCTGCACCCTCATGGATGGAAGCAGATTCCAATTATATCATGTAATAATAAGGTATTATGAATAATTAACAGGGAATCAATGTTTCATGAGCTCAGCAATGCTGTATGGCGGTAATACAGAAGATCCCACAGTATCTTGGGCACCTGCATCCTCCTTGTGTCACCTGTTCTGGTGGTTTCTTGGAGCTTTTTGGAGAACTCAAAAGATCAAAGTAATCCCTTAAACACTGACCTAGAGGATAAAAGAATAATTGATGTAGCGGAGACGTGTGTGTCGTGTGGTTGTGATAATAGGTGAGACATGGGAGTGTCCCTTACTCTTCCTGATGAATGAATAAAACATACGGCCCCCTGTAAATCCTGTAAGCCTATTACACAGCTTTGTAGCTGCCTAGGATACAGTGCATTCATATGTTTATGACCCCGAAATCTTGAATTTCCAGTTTCTAATGAACCAGAATCTAGGAGAAGAGACAAGTGCCAGACGGTTACATCCGTTTCGGATTGCCAGGATCATGGAGAATGAGAAAGGGGCGACAATATTCTGGAAGACTCACCTCAATCAGAATGTATGGACGTCCCTATATACAGTATATAAAATCCACAATATAGGGTCACATTTAGGCCTTATGCACACAACCGTTGTGTGTTTTGTGGTCCACAAATCGCGGATCCGCAAAACACGGATGGCGACAGCCATTGATATAACTGCCTATTCTTGGACTAGAATAGGACAGGTTATATTTTTATTGCGGGGCCACGGAACAGAGCAACGGATGCGGACAGCACATGGAGTGCTGTCCGCATCTTTTGCGGCCCCATTGAAGTGAATGGGTCCGCATCCGAGCCGCCAAAACTGCGGCTCGGATGCGGACCAAAACAACGGCCGTGTGCATGAGGCCTTACTAAGATTGGCTTTTACCCCGGTCTTAGTTTCCTCCTTGCGCTTCCTTAAGATTCGTCTAACTTATGACGAGGCATGTGCCATCTGTGGCATTCCTTGCACCTGGTGAAAATACTATGCCAGCCCCTCCCTGCATGGCGTAGTTTTTCGCCAACATTTACGCCTGTTACAGGCGTAAATGATAGTACAGTAAATTTACGGGGCCAATGTTTCAGCCCTGACACCTTAGAAATCTCCCTGTAGGATCCGTCCCTGGACCCTTCAGGTGTGATCCCTTTCACATACCCAGGATGCTGATATCACTCAGATTTGTATACAGAATCCTCATAACATTTAAAGGGCATCTGTCAGCAGTTTTGTTGATGATGTTTTATTATATGCAAATGAGCCTCTAGGAGGAACGGGGGCGTTGACATTACACCTAGAGGCTCAGCTCTCTCTGCAACTGACCCGCCCTCTGCACTTTGACAGGACCAGGTGTGATGACGTTTTCACTGCCTGGCCCTGTCAATCAAAGTAGAGAGGGCACGGCAGTTGCAGAGAGAGCTGAGCCTCTAGGTGTAACGGCAACGCCCCTGTTGCACCTAGAAACTTATTTGCGCATATTAAAACATCATTTTTCTCAGCAATGCGGGCACATATGAACATGGGACCCACACAGATGTCTTCAGCTGCCAAGCGCACATGTAACAGGTCAACCAGTGTCATAGGGACAAAACTGCTGACAGATGGACTTTAATGTGTGAACATAGCCCAACAAGAAGCAGCTATGTTGGAACTGATCCGTCCAAGCATGACATGGTTGCCCATACATTTGGTGATCAAATGTACAGCCAGCTGGTGATGACAGATGATCACTGGAGGTTTGGCTTCTGATTCTGGACCCACGCAATCACCTGAGACAAATTTTTTGTTGGGTCACCGGTCCTTAGGCTAGGTCTACACGACGATATTTGTTGCGCGACAATAAGTCACGCGACAGATAGGGCACAACTACACTGCTACATTTGTAGCGCAACATTTTGTTGCACCAATGACGCGCAACAATTTTTATAATGATGGTCTATGGTGTCGCACTGCAACATGCAACATGCTGCGTCTGCGACGCAACAGTCGCAGAAAATCCATTCGAGATGGATTTTTCTGCGACTGTTGCGTCGCAGTCGCAGCATGTTGCATTGCGACACCATAGACTATCATTATATAAAATTGTTGCGCGACATTGGTGCAGTGTAGTTGTGCCCTATCAGTCGCGTGACTTATTGTCGCGCGACAAATGTCGTCGTGTAGACCTAGCCTAAGTCTGAAGCATGATTGGGTCTTGCAGCAAGACAAGAGCCTTATACCCAAAAGCAAGTCTTCTTCTGCACTGCTGTGGACAGAGGTCCTCTGGGGATTATTTTTTTGGGGGAACCAGAACATTTCCAGTATATCTCCTGGTGTGCAGCGTCCCTCTTTGTGCCCTTCCTGCATGCTGACTGATGTCTAGATGTGAATCCAGCCTATTGTACGTTTGACCATTAGCACTAATAGAGCCTCACTGTTCCTTCCAGGGATGAACGCTGCTGTCCGTGCTGTGGTTCGTATGGGAATCTACGTAGAAGCCAAAGTTTATTTCGTCCATGAGGTAGGTCCACTCCCTTCCGTTTGCTTTTTTTTTTATATATAACGATTTCTATGGAATCATAAAATATTTATTCATATGGTCAAAGTCCATGGAGTGTCTAGTGTTACGGCACACGGTCATTTCAGGCCATGAGTTCCTGTGATTCATTTGATTCTACGCTCGTAATTCTGATAACAAGTTGACTTTTTGTTCTAGTTGGCGCCATTTTAATGGATTTTATGTCAGGGGCAAAATATATAAAGGGAGCCTTATTGAGCCACTTTGTATATCGTACATATTAGGCCTCATGCACACGGCTGCTGCTCGGTCATTACGTGCATTGGGGACTGCAATTTGCGTGCAGCCGCCACAATATATATCCAGACCCATTCAACTTGAGTGGGTCCATGATCCGTCCGCACCGCAAAAATTAGAATATGTTACATTTTTTTGTGGTGTGGAGGCACGGGGAGAAACCCCACAGAAGCACCGCACCTCCTCCTCCGTTCCGCACCACTCCTTCTGGATCTGTGGTGCGGTGAGCACTCGGCCGGTGCCTGCATATTGCGGACCCGCTTATGGCCGCAGCCAGGCAACGACCAGGTGCATGAGGCCTAATGCTGTGATGCTTGTTAGTTCAGTAATAATAGTAAACACTGATCAAAGGGTTGAGAAACATTCCCCAAAAACCTTTAAGTGTCATAAAAGAAACAATTAGCCTATACTCACCTGTTACTCCCCTGCCGTTTCCAGAGCCGCAGCTCCTGTCCTCCATGTGATGTGGGTGTACAAGGCTGCAGCAGTGACATGAAGTATACGGCACATGACCGCTGCAGCCAATCACTGACATCAGTGGTCTTGTGCTGTGTACCACTGAAGCCAGGGATTTGCTGCAGTAGGATTGGAGCTCTCTCCAATCCTGGTTGTTTGACAGCAACCGTGGCATCTAAGCTGTTAGAGGCTTCCTGTCACTTCATCGTCTCCACCCATGACATGATCGAGGCGTGCTGAAGGCCAGTATGGCAGCCAGAGGCCTGGCAATGGCCTCCAAGTCCGTCTAGTATACTGACAGGCAGACATAATGCCTTGCACTACATAAGTAGCACAGTGTATTATGTAAGCCATCAAAGGATTGTATGTACAAGTCCACGTGTGGCACTAGAAGAAAAAAAGAATTGAGATTACATAGTGGTTGATACTTTTTAATGGCTAACGGAAAAGATGGTGACAAAATTGCAAGCTTTGGAGACTGCTCAAAAGTTTTAAAAAATTAAAACGTTACGGCTGATCCGGTGAAATAACACTTGTGTAAAAGAAGTAAAACTAAAAGCAAATATATAAATATGAGCCACAGAATGAAGGTGACTTGTTATTTATGCTGCATTTTGAACGATACAAAATGAAAATGAATTGCTGTTTTTTTCCATTCTCCTTATAAAAAAGTTATAAAAATGAATCCATAAGTTACTGGTAATAGATATCATAAAATGGTGGCACTGAAAAACACAACTCATCTCACAGGAAACAAGCTTATACAACTGCATTGAAGAAATATATATATAATAAAGTTATAGGGCCAGATTTATCATTAGCTCAGGTCAGAATAATGGAGTGAAAAAGTCCCAAAAAAAGTCCCAAACGCTAAAACTGCGCACAAATTTGCGACTTTTTTCTGCTCTGCACTATGCTCGCCAGTTTTCTGAAAGTGGGCGTGTTTTCTTATGTAAATGAATCTCTAGACAGATTTACTATTGGGATTATTTAAAAAGTCGCAAAAAAGTTGCAAAAAAGTTGCAATTTCACTCCAGTGAGGACCATGCTTATCTTATGAGACTTTTTAATAGAACATGCAACTTTTTCATAAAAACGTGCGACTTTTTCGTAAAGATGTGCGACTTTTGTAAAGCTGCTTACTGACGGATAAACTGCATTTATTACAGTCTTAAAGGGCCGATCATAAATCTGACTTGGCTTAAACTGACTTTAGCCATATGTGAAAGTGGAGTGAGCCGTCAGAGTAATGATACATCTGGCCCATAGTTCTTGGAATGTGAAGATGAGAAATACTTCATCCTAAGGCCTCATGCACACGACCGTTGTGTGCATCCGCGGCCGTTGTTCCTTTTCCATTTTTTTTCGCGGACCCATTGACTTTCAATGGGTCCGTAGAAAAATTGGAAAATGATCCGTTTTTCCAGTCCGTGAAAAAAATATGACCTGTCCTATTTTCTATACGGACAACGGTTCACGGAGCCATTCAAGTCAATGGGTCCGTGAAAAATCACAGATGCACACAAGATAGTCATCCGCGTCCGTGATCCGTGTCCGTTTTTCCTATCATTTTCAATGCAAACTTGACTTAGTTTTTTTTTTCACTTTTCATATCCGTGGATCCTCCAAAAATCAAGGAAGACCCACGGAAGAAAAAATGATCACGGAACAACGGAAATCCGTTTTGCGGACCGCAAAAAAAACGGTCGTGTGCATGAGGCCTAAAGGCCTGAAATAGACTTGTCCTGAAGGGATTAATAAATCTCCCCCATAATTTCTCTTCTACAGACTTACCTCTAATAAACTAAAGAAGCACTCTGACAAATAATTTCATTCTCTGGCCCATTAGAAAGGTAGATGATGTAAATTGTGGTGAAATGAATCTCCTTGCTGCCGTCCGTATTTGTGAGTTACGCTAGTGTGAAAGTACCCTTATTCTTTTCCGGTATTGAAATCCGGTCTCAATACCGGAAAAAAACGCATCAGTTTTGTCCCCATGCATTCTGAATGGGAAGCAATCCGTTCAGTATGCATCAGGATGTCTTCCGTTCCGTCTCTTGTACGGTATTTGACCGGAGAAAATACCGCAGCATGCTGCAGTATTTTTTCCGGACAAAATCCTGGAACACTACTGCACGTGCCGGATCTGGCATTCATTTCCATAGAGATGTATTAATGCTGGATCCGGTACTAATGTAAGTGTTCTGGAAATTGCTGGATCCGCTTTTCCGGTCTGCACATGCGCCAGGATGTAGGAGGAGCCGGTTTCTCTTTTGATCTTTGAAAAAAAATGTAATACCGGATCCGTTATTCCGGATGATACCGGATGAGACGGATCCGGTATTTCCCCCGAATCCGTCTAACGGATCCGGAAAAAAAGCTTTCCATTTGTTATCTGCCAGTGTAATCCTGCCTGTGATGATAATAAGATAGCTGCTGAAAAGTTACCTGTACAAACCAGGAAATCTAGTGGCCGGTGCAAACATTGCATCATTATATACATTTTTTACCCGAATTTTAATTTAACAATGAATTCAATACAAGGAAATGTAAGAGTAGTTTGGTACAAATGTCTGTGCAGATACATTATCACCACTGTGAGTATATACAGGTGAAACTCGAAAAATTAGAAAATGGTGCAAAAGTCCATTTATTTCAGTAATGCAACTTAAAATTAGAATTTTGTGAAAAGGTTCAATATTCTAGGCTCAAAGTGTCACACTCTAGTCAGCTAATTAATCCATACCCCCTGAGCAAAGGGTACCTGAGATTGTGACTTTGGGGTTTCATAAGCTGTAAGCCATAATCATCCAATTATAACAGATAATGGATTGAAATATCTCGCTTTGCATGTAATGAGTCTCATATATTAGTTTCACCTCAGTTTTCATTACTGAAATAAATGAACTTTGCACGATATTCTACGTTTTCGAGTTTCACCTGTAAGGAATGAGAAGCATGCAAAAAGGAAGAAGAACAGGAAATGCCTTTGCTTACAATATCCGTATAATACTCGCACACCCACAGGAGAAATATTGATTCCCCTGGTTTATAATCTGCTGGACGCAGATAGCGAGATAAGCACAAGATGTGTCGCCCGGAGTCATCATCCCCCGGGCACCAGAAGAATCCAGCGTCGTCTCACCCTGTACAGTATTATCCCATTTCCCTGTAAAATTAGAAAAGATATAAGTGTGTAGCAAACAGTTTTTCCATAGCATAGGAAAGCTGGATTATAAACCGTATAGAGAGTATAGAGAGTGACACTGAAACAACTAACCAAAAATTCTAAAGAAAAAAAAGGTTTAACAATAAAAATGTGATATAAACAATAGGTCCTTTTGTGATGGGACATCCCCTTTAAACTGAAATGAAATACGAGCCGTCCCTTTCAATGCATTCCCAGTGAATTGTGTAGCTCGCACGGTCTCCCAGATTGCATTTCACCTGTCTCCCACCTGCTTTTCAGACAAGGCGACCTGTTTAATGTGATACTGCCCCTCATGTGGGACCAGGGTGGAGGGTAGAGAGGTATCGGAGCAGGTTTACCTCATGCACCAAAAAAAACCTGATGTGTGTGCGTGAGCCCTAAATGTAAGGGTGTTTTCAGGTAACTATTTACCAGGTAGGTGGCACTTGGAATTACAGGCTTGAGGGCAAACTGCTCCGTGAGAAACACGCTTGAACATTCACTGATTTTAGTGGCTGACTTTAGGCTTAAAAGGGTTTTCCGAGATTTTTATACTGATGACCTCAGGTTAGGTCATCAGTATTTGATCAGTGGGGGTCCGATACCTGGAACCCCCGCTGATCAGCTGTTTGAAAAGGCACCGGCATTCCCATGAGCGCCACGGCCATTTCTCAGCTTTCCCTAGGCCATGTGAGGTCACGTTCATCTATCACATGGCCGTAGAAGTGAATGGGGCTGAGAGCGATACTGAGCATATACAATGTACGGCGCTGTGCTTGGTGAGCCACAAGAAGGCCGCGGTGCGCACAGGAGCGCCGATGCCTTCTTGAACACCTGAGTGTCAGACCCCCACAAATTACCGTAGATACCCCTTTAACCACTGATTTCAGCAGGACCGGACAGCCATCTAATATCTGTTAGGCCCCTTTCACACAGGCGAGTATTCCGCGCGGATGCGTTGCGGGAGGTGAACTCATTGCACCCGCACTGAATACTGACCCATTCATTTCTATGGGGCTGTGCACACGAGCTGTGATTTTTACGCATCACTTTTGCGTTGCGTGAAAATCGCAGCATGCTCCTCTTTGTGCGTTTTTCACGTAACGCAGGCCCCATAGAAATGAATGGGGTTGCGTGAAAATCGCAAGCATCCGCAAGCAAGTGCGGATGCGGTGCGATTTTCACGCACGGTTGCTAGGAGACGATCGGGATGGAGACCCGAACCTTATTATTTTCCCTTATAACATGGTTATAAGGGAAAATAATAGCATTCTGAATACAGAATGCATAGTAAAACAGGGCTGGAGGGGTTAAAAAAAAATAAAAAGTCATTTAACTCACCTTTATCCACTTGCTCGCGTAGCCGGCATCTCCGTCTGACTCTTTTACTGTATAGGACCTGTGGAGAGCATTAACTATAGTTTAAGGACCTGGGATGACGTCACTCCGGTCATCACATGGTACGTCACATGATCTTTTACCATGGTGATTCACCATGGTAAAAGATCATGTGACGTACCATGTGATGACCAGAGTGACGTCATCCCAGGTCCTTAAACTATAGTTAATGCTCTCCACAGGTCCTATACAGTAAAAGAGTCAGACGGAGATGCCGGGCATCGCGAGCAAGTGGATTAAGGTGAGTTAAATGATTTTTTATTTTTTTTTAACCCCTCCAGCCCTGTTTTACTATGCATTCTGTATTCAGAATGCTATTATTTTCCCTTATAACCATGTTATAAGGGAAAATAATACTATTTACAGAACACCGATCCCAAGCCCGAACTTCTGTGAAGAAGTTCGGGTTTGGGTACCAAACACGCGCGATTTTTCTCACGCGAGTGCAAAACGCATTACAATGTTTTGCACTCGCGCGGAAAAATCGCGGGTGTTCCCGCAACGCACCCGCACATTTTCCCGCAACGCCCGTGTGAAAGGGGCCTTAGGGTGTCCTGACTTTCCTCAAGAAGCAGATGTCGACTCATTCAGAACACAGGAGCCCAGATTTACTAATGTCCCTGGGCCTAGAATCTTCCTAAAAAGTGGTGCAATTTTACCCACTCTGGAGGCCGGGACCGTGGGAGCTCACGTAGGCTGGTGCTTTTTCCTATAGTGTGCAAGCACGACCACCATTGCAGGGTGGTCTGTAACCATGGAAACAAGCAGTGTATAATGTGATGGAAAAATTAATCCAGGAAGCAATATGGACAATCACAATACATTAGTAAGTGCCTTGTATTAACTTTCTCTACATGATAAATTCCATTTGCTGAAGTGACATTTAGGCCTTCCTGTTAGGCTATGTTCACACCTGCTCTTCGGTATTCCAGTAATCTACATGCTAAATTCCAGTTGAAGTGAGACAACCCACAACAATAAAATCGGAGAATGGAATAAAAGCCAACCTTTCATCATGACCTATTTCTCCTGCACACAAGTGATCCGGTCATGTTGAGAGGATGAGAAAAACAAATTAAATAACTATTCATTTATTTTGCCCAGTTTACTCTAATTAGGACGTAATTGGAGATAATGAGAGAAGACTACCGTGTACTAGGAAAAACTGGGTCACAGTCAAATCTGCGTTCTTCATCATATGCCTCCTGAGGCATGTGATTGAAGGACATACAAGGTAATAACCAGATTAAGGCCTCATGCACACGACCGTATGTGTTTTGCTGTCCGCAAATTGCGGATCCGCCCCCAAAAAAGGATAACATCCGTATGCCATCCGTTTTTTGTTGCGGATCCATTGTAACAATGCCTAAAACAGACAAGAATAGGACATGTTCTATTTTTTTTTGCGGGACTACAGAACGGACATACTGATGCGGACAGCATTATTTGCGGACCCATTGAAATGAACGGGTCCGCATCCTATCCGCAAAAAAAACTGAACGGACACGGAAACAAACAGCGTTCGTGTGCATGTAGCCTAATGCCGAATCTGCCAATTTTGGCCGGAACAGCCAACCATCTAATATGTATTTTCCCTGGATGGATCAGGCTGTTGAATTTCAACATGGCCAATCCTTCAGGGGAGATAAGCCACTGCCAGAGGAGTCTGGGATCTGCTTACTCTAGGTCCACATCTGCATACTGAAATCCGCCAGAGGAACATCCTAATAGAGTTCACAGTATAAGGGCTCATGCACACGAGCGTAATTTTCTTTCCGCGTCCGTTCCGTTGTTTTGCAAGCCGTATGCGCTACCATTCATTTAAATGGGTCCGCAAAAAAAAAAAAACAGAAGTTACTCCGTGTGGATTCCATTTCCGTATGTCCATACGTCCGTTCTGCAAAAAAATAGAACATGTCCTATTATTGTCCGCATTACGGACAAGGATAGGACTGTTCTATTAGGGGCCAGCTGTTCTGTTCAGCAAAATACGGAAGGCACACGTACGCCATCCGTATTTTTTTCGGATCATACGGTCGTGTGCATGATCCCTAATGCCGTGACCCCCCCCAGATCTGTGTGACCTGGGCAGAGGTCATTGTACAAGAAAAGAATAGAGAAGCTTTGACAATCGTCTACTGTGAGTGGTGGATCCTGTCTTATCTATACATCTTATCATTACAGGCAGGATCAGAATGACAGATAAGCAGATAATGCAGTAATGGGATCTGTACAGACCAATAGGTGGCGCCTATTATTATTCTTAGTGGCCAGTGTGAAAAATGCAGGATTTTATGGTTTTTCTTTAAATATAAATATTGATATGGAAAATTAAAAATCCCACCATCAAAAATTCTTTAAAATAGGTTAAACATAAAAACATGATTTAAACAATAGGTCATTTTCCCGTTAAAGGGACATTTCCAGTAATACAGGCCTAATATGGAATTGTTATATAAGCCATTCCCTAAAATACAGAAATAGGATCTCAGTTTTATAAGCCTGTTTCTAGGTTGTTAGCTTTAGGCCTCTTTCACACGACAGTATGTCTTTTTCAGTGTTTTGCGGTCCGTTTTAAACGGATCCGTTGTTCCGTTTTTTGTTTCCGTTGTGTTTCCGTTCCGTTTTTCCGTATGGCAAATACAGGATACAGTAATTTCATAGAAAAAATTGGGCTGGGCATAACATTTTCAATAGATGGATCCGCAAAAAACAGAACGGATACGGAAGACATACGGATGCACTTCCGTATGCATTCCGTTTTTTTGCGGACCCATAGACTTTAATGGAGCCACGGAACGTGATTTGCGGCCAAATATAGGACATGTTCTATGTTAAAACGGAACGGAAAAACAGAAATACGGAAACGGAATGCATACGGAGTACATTCCGTTTTTTTCGCGGAACCATTGAAATCAATGGTTCCGTATACAGACCGTATACGGACCGTATACGGACAGCAAAAAACGTCCCGCAAAACGGAAAAAAAAAACGGCCGTGTGAAAGAGGCCTTAGAGGGATGAAATTGTCCTTATAGTCTTCTAGATTAACATGTCAATAAATGGCAGTGCATTATTGGCCTGGGTCAAACCGGGTAAGAGCAGGAGAACACACAGTCAGCCTGTGTAACCAAAAATGTCAGAGCCGATTAAAATTCAGATGGCCGTGCGGGAATAAAATAGGGCATTTAAAATGAGAAGTCTGTGCTTGCACAGTGTGAACCTGCGCAGGATAAGTGGTGAAGGAAGCAGTCAGGCATTGAGTAAAGCTTGTGTCTGGATCTTCTCCTGAACTGAGCTTTTCTGTGTATGGGGGAGTCAGGAGGACTACTTGTCAGCAGGAGGAACATTGGAGATGTACGGGCACCTCACCTGACACGCTAAGGGGGAAATTCATTATTCTTCCCTATGCCTGGTTTTGGCAAAGAAAAGTTTTTATTTTTCAGTCATAATTTGAATTTTACACCTCCCTCGCCAATTTTACTAAAAGGGGGTGTGACGAGGGTGGTGTGTGAGGGAGGCCATTAGCCCCGTAAATAATGACTGGAATCTACGGTGGCTCCGAGCTGCCATATATTTTATCTTGGAGCACAGACATGTAAATCATGAGGAAGCTCCCTCCTCGTTGTAAATGACATGGCGCCTCCGGCAGCACACGCCTCATCAAGACTGGTGTGTCAGATGAGTCAGGGCCTTAGCCCGCGGCAGTTATGTATTAGGGAGCCACAGGAATCGGCGTGGTGCCGTACCGTGCTTCTACGGGAGAACAGCTCCGTAATGTGACGTGATGGAGTATGCTACGGTTTTATTTCCTGGGAGAAAAAGCCTCTGTACGAAATCCAGGGTATGCAAAGGCACAGTAAGGGCGCGTTCACATGGTGGAACTTGCCATCGGAATTTTGGCGAGGACATCGCGTGGTGTCTGCACCCCTTTGTTTTTGATTTTGATGGGAGGCAGAGCTGCAGTTTGGGGGCCAGTGGTTTTAAGCCACCGCCAAGAAGGGATGTGTCCGGACGGAAGCCCTGGTGGGGGTCTACTTGCTGTTTAGCTCCCTTCAGTGTAGCTAAGACATTCAATGTGAACGACCACAGCGGTCACCCTGAGGCCCCATCCACCTCTAGCAGTGCTCGCTCTATGACTAGTGAGGTGAAATCATCTAAGTGACCTGCTAAAAGGCCTCTCTACTGTTACCAAATATGCAGGATTTACATGACCTACATAATCCTTCATCTAGCAGGTTGCGTAAGCGTGGATTCCTGCCCGTGACTTTTGTGCAGATTTTGCAGAGGCCGCATGTCTAAACACGGCCTGGCCCCGGGGCTGCATTCCAGGAAAGTCAGAAGAAACCTCACTATGATTGTAGACAAACGCTTAGCCGAGCACCTTTACTAAGGATGTCTGCATCTTGTAAGGAGATTAAAATAGTCCGTGTTATGTAAACCATTTACATTGACGCGCCAGAGAATGTACTGTATACGTAATGTTATGTATGTGCGTACATACAGTGCAAATAAAAAGTCTACACATCCCTGTTGAAATGCCAGGAAAATCAGACCAAGAAGAATCATCTCAGACCTTTTCCCACCTGTAATGTCAGCTGCAATCTGTACAATTCAATAAAAAAACAGGGTGGAAAAATAAAGAACTAAAATAATGTGGTTGAATAAATATGCACACCCTTAAACTACTTTATTACTTTGTTGAAGTACCCTTTGAATTTGGTACAGAATTCAGTCTTTTTTGCCCGAACATGCGCACTTCGCTCGACGATGCCATTACCTGTAGTCCGCACTGGCGCAGACTACTGTGCGTAGTGCGCACGCGCGGGATTTCAAACAGGCTCAGGGATTACGTCAGCGCGCCGTCTCTTGAATATATTATATTAGAGGTGGCGCTGGACTCAGGAAGGCGGCGCTGGGCACCGGACCGAGGGGTGCGGCTGGGCACCATGTTTGGAAAGGACATCCCCTTGGGCACCTTATGTAAGTCATTAGCATATCACTAAAATCGATGTTAAGAAAGAAATAAATCAAGACTATTAGTTAATAAGGGCATCATTTAATACAGCTCCGGGAGACCTACAAGTAGCTATGTTTTACTGTAGGGGGTAAAATGTGGTGACAGAATCCCTTTAGGAAGGACATGGTTTCTGTGACCCCTGCTGTATAATTGGGTGGCCACTGCAAAGGGGAGGAAAATCAAGAAAGACGGGACTGTGCATGTGAAGGTGAGGGCTCCCTCTGTCATAATCTTTCTGACAACCTACAGCGTTCAATATTTAAAGGGGAGGGGTTTGAGACTAATATACTGATGACCTACTCTCAGGATAGGCCATCATTATCTAATTGTTGAGATACACCCCCATTGAAGAGCAAGCGAGCACTGAAGCCTTTCCCTAGAGTAGACCAGTGATTTCATGTTTATTGGTCACGTGGCCTAGGCGTAACTCAGTCCCATTCAAATGAATGGGCTTGAGCTGCAATACCAAGCACAGCCACTATACAGTGTACGGCACTGTGCTCGCTGAGCTGTGAGGAGGCTGCAGCACTCACCGGCCTCATACAGCCGATCGTCGAGGGTGCCGAATGTCGGACCTCCACCTATCAGATATTGATGACTTGCCCTGAGGATAGGCTATCAATATCGCGCACCCGGAAAATCCCTTTAACCACTATCGAAACGGTCCTTTATGTTTGGCTTTGTTTATATCTTCGTAGAAGACTCCTTTGTAGATTCCATCATAGAAAGAAAAGTCCACCATGCAATGGTATTTTTCCTATAAAAACTACGGACTTCATGACGGATTACAATACAAGTCAATGGGGCACCACTGGTGTACATCATATGGCTGGTCCGGCATTGTCTTGTGGTTTCCCAGAAACCATGGCACAGATGTAAAATGCCCTTTCTTGGGCTTTGACCCCTAGTAATATTCAGTGTAAATAATCAATGCAATATCGAAGTAAAAGTAACCAGAACAAAACAAACTGCAATTACACGAGAGTACAATGTCCTCCCTGTATAATGGTCATAAATAGCAGGACTGTTGATTCAGTGCTTGTCGTAAAACGTTTAGCAGACAGGCCACAAGCTGAACATTTCCAGGCGTTTTTTATGAGCATTAGAGCCGGCAATGAATTTATAGGTCATAAATAAGCTGTATGATTTATGAACTCAGGTCTCCTTGGCAAGTGGGGAGGACTGCAGCCATTATCCTAATGATGTTGCCAGGCAAATAATTCCCCTTATGGAACAATCAAGGCAGTGTCTTCATTGGAAAGTTACCAGGGAAAGGCTCAGGAAGATGAAAACCAGTGAAACTGGTTTTGATAAATACTCCCCGAACCAGCCTGAGGGACCAAACAGAACATTGTCCTTTTCATGGTAAATTTGACTGCATACCCATTTCATTTTTTGCCTTTTGATGTTGAGAAACTTGCCAATTTTGTCCAAAAGTAGATTTTAGATCTCCACTTGTTTTGTGTGGTTCAGATAATAAATATGGTGCTCGTGTTAGACTTTTGAAGCAAAATATACGTCATCTGCATCATGGTCCATCGGATGAAGTGAAGCTCTAGGCAAAGAATATAGGCAATATTTTGCCAAAATACCCTGAAACCTCTTTTAGATAACCACCCAAAAGTGGCCTTCTAAAGGGGTGGTCTTCTCACGGTGCATGGAGTTTAGACACTACTAATGCTTATCCTCTATTAAAGGGGTTTTTAGGACTCAAGTATTGATGACCTCTCCATTGGAAAGGTCATCAATATCTGATCAACAGGGGTCTGACTCCCAGCACCGATCAGTTGTTTTCACAAGCTGTAGTACCAGAACTGCCCAGCTGTGTACACTGTGTAGCGGCTGGACTTGGTTACTGCAACGCTGCTTCTATTCAAGTGGACAGAGCTTTGTAGTGCCGGTGCCTGGTTCTGGCACTACATCTCATAGAAACAGCTGATTGGCGGGAGTTTCGGATGGTGCTCACATTAGACCTATAAAGCTAAACATATGTCGTCCGCATCATGGCTCATCGGATGACGTGTATATATATATAGTTACATAGTTAGATAGTTAATACGGTTGAAAAAAGGCATAAGTCCATCAAGTTCAACCAAAGGATAGGTGGGGATGCGAATCCCAGAGGGAAGTGAGAGTTCTACACATTTTCATAAGCATTAATGTCATTTACTTTTAAGAATTCATCTAAACCCTTTTTGAAACTGTCCCCATTTTCTGCTGTGACCACAACCTGAAAGACTTTTTGACGCTTTTGGAGACTGACCTTTTTCTTCTCCAGTCGGAGGCATTTTACATGGAACAGTTTTTCACCGTATTTTTTGTATGGTCCATTTATATATTTGTACAGGTTAATCATGTCCCTCCTTAGACGTCTCTTCTCAAGACTAAATAAATGTAATTCTTCTAATTCTATAACAGATCATATTCTCCCCATTTTCTACAAGCTCCGAAGTGAAGCTTCGGCAAAGGATACAGCAAATATTTAGCCAAAATACCATAAAATCTATTAGATAATCACCCATAATTGTATTGAAAAGTAGCCTTCTAAAGAGTTGGGCTTCTCAAAGAAGATGGTAAGTGGAACTGAAAATCTGTCGGAGGAAATCTGATTTGAATAAGGGTTAGTCTTCTCAAAGTGGTGGTCTTTTGGAGTGGTTTCAGTGTATAGTGTGTAAGATGGTTCTGTATTTAGTACGACTTTGCACAAGTCCATGTGTTTGAATAGTGAGAGTCTTTTTCAAAAGTTGTGGAGCTACGTTCATGCTTTGGGTTGTCCTAGAGGTTCCTGAAATAGGAGAGCACTCCTGGACTTCTGACTGATCACGCAAGTCTTCCTCTAAAGGCTGGCGGCAACTGCCACTAATGGAACTTCCTGCACAAGAATTTATATTGCTACCATTGACCTGGCATGTCAAGGACCCCGCATTGCCACTGTCCCTAAAGAGGATCCTTAAAAATAGGAAAGTATGCTGTAGGGATGTGTATTACGTGACCACTCTTTTGCTTGCCTGAGAAGGCTTTCAGAGAGAAGGTCACTTCTTTAACCTCTTGCCGTCTGCACTGGCGATATGTAGTTAGCACTAAGTAGTATAAAAGTAGCTGAAATGGAGACCAAACAGTCCAAAGATTCTGTTTTGATCTAAACTTATATAGAAAGTACAACAGATTTCACCATATTTAAAGGTGTTATCCAACTAACAATGCTTATTCGTGGCATCTAAATCCCATGCGCCGTAAGTACTTTCTGATGTCACAGGTTCATACAACATGGTAAAGTCCCATGACTTTTAAGCAGCCGCAGGATGTACCAGCAGGGTAATGTCTACATGTCTTCTCAATGTGCTGTGGTCATAAAGATTAGTAATATCATATTAAAATAATCACAATGATGGTATTTATGGTGATCGCATGGTGAGTTTGGGATCGATGCTTCGAATGTCACCTAACCCTGTAACATCACAAGGACCCTACGACACATGGGATTTAGACACCACCAATGCTTATCCTCTATTAAAGGGGTTTTTCTGGACTCAACTACTGATGACCTATCCAAAGGATAGGTCATCAATATCCGATGAACAGGGGTCTGACTCCCAGCACTGATCAGTTGTTTTCACGTGCGGCAGCACTGGAACTGCCCAGCTGTGTACACTATGTAGCGGCTGGACTTGGTTACTGCAGCGCTGCTTCCATTCAGGTGGACAGAGCTATGTAGTGCCGGTGCCTGGTTCTGGCGCTGCAGCTCATGGAAACAGCTGATTGGTTGGAGTGTCTGATCCCCGACATTCTGATATTGATGACCTATCCTAAGGTTAGGTCATCAGTAGTTAAGTCCTGGTGAATCCAGGGTAATATCTACATGGCTATTTGATATCACAAAAGGATTAGCCCTTTAAATTTTTTCACCAAAAACACTGAATGCTACACAATAACAAAATGCGTAGTATCTTACCAAACCAGTGGTGCTTCCCAGATCCTCTTGCCAAATCATTATATTCTAGCCTCCAGCCATGATGTTTTGTTACAGAGATATGACCAATTGTTGGCAGCAGAGGTGACCTCAGTGGTAAAGATATTGTCCCTGGAGGTCAAAGGAAAGTACTGACTATACCGAAATTACCGATATCAATAGCTATAAAATGCTTACTGTTACCAAAAAATGAGACATTGGAGTACTCGGTAGCTTAGTTACTGTATCCAGGATCTCGTTACTATGCAGTTATTAGCTTGCGTTCACACATCTGTTCATTTTCTATATTCAGCATTATACACTGTTTTCACCATACAAAAGAGTAAATGATGCAAGACTTTCCATGAATCCGTACACCGCTTGCTCAGAGAGTCGAGCAGAGCCCAACAGAAACTAAGGAAGAAAGCCCTCCGATAAGTGCTTGTGCCACCTTGTTTTAGCGATCGGTGGGGTCCTCAGCACCCTATGACTTGTCAGAAGTTTGTGATAGTTACCCTTTAAGCAGATCTAAGCTTGTGACAGGGTTCCTTTAATTGTTTGATCATTGCCTACCATGCATATATAATTTGTATAGTAGTCGAACTATAAATCCTAAACTAGTTTTAACACCTCCAGTAAGGTAACCGGCAGAGGAACAGACTGCCCGAGTTCACCGGATCTGGCCTAGCCTGATACTGCTGCGTGCATCGCATACGGTGTATCCCGACAGGCTGTATCTGTGCCAGAATAGCCTGCCGGATACCTCACTGTGTGTGGGCAAGTAGCATCTGGCTCTGTTCACACCTTCTTCATAGGGACCCGCACCTATCTCCTAAATTGAGCCCCCAAAGTGGTGGGTGGAGGACTCCGGTCCAGCCACCACCAAGCGCTTTCCCAATAGAAGTGAATGGGAGCACACTGCGCATGACCGGCTACCGCTCCCATTCACTTCTATGGGCCTGACGGAAATAGCTCGGCTATTTTTGGTGGCCCCATCTAAATGAATGGAGGGCAGCTGCGCATGCGCAGTGCACCTCCACCACGTTCGGAGCTCCGTTCTCGCTATAGGCAATGGGACCCTCACCTATTAGACAATCGCTAGGATATGCCCCCATTGTCTAAGATGAGACAACCCCTTTAAGGGCATCTGTCAGCAAATTTGTACCTATGAAACTGACCGTTCTATTAGGGGCCAGCTATTCCTTTCCATAAAATACGGAATGCACACAGCCAGTATCCGTGTTTTGCGGATCCACAGTTTGCGTTCCGCAAAACATACAAAGGTCGTGTGCATGAGCCCTCATGATCTGATGGCTCAGCCTGTAGCCGTTGTCTCTGTTCTCCTAAGTGGTTATAAACGTTAATTTAAAGGGGTTGGCCCATCTGGGACATGGACGGCATATTGCCAGGATATGCTATCAGTGTTGGATAGGTGTGGGTCCTACCTCTGGGACCTGCTCCTATCTAGAGAACAGGGCTCGCAGTGGGAGTTCTGAAAATAGCTCAGCTGAGAAGAAGAGCCAACTCAGCTACATGCGTCACCTAATCAAAAGCAGCCTATAGAATAGGGATAATAGGAGTGCATTCAGACTTGGAGGCAGCCACACCACCAACTTTCTATTGCAGAGAAAATAAATCACAGAAAATGAGGTATTAGTCTATATATCAGTACTATGTGAGTGCTCTTATGGTATGTTGTGTGTTTTTAAATGTAGCCATGCACATATGTGTATTTCTTTATCATATCATGCAAGATTTTTTTAATCTTTTTTCTTTTGGTGATTTATTTTCTGGTCTCCTAAATGTAGATGCCCAATGGTATAGTAACAGGTGTCAAATGAGTAGGTTCCGGATGAAAATATATCTTCCAAGAACCTCAGAGTTATTTATTATATCAAAATGAGGTCTTAGTCTATATATAACTTTTGTATTTGTGTTATGTAGACGCTATTATGTTCTGTTTTTCATATACTAGTGATATGCCATCCATGCCTCAGAAGGGAATACCCCTTTAAGGCGAAATCTGATTAGGCAGACCATAATTCAGTTTCAGACTAATGATCACTTAGGGGAAGTGCTACAGAGTGGACCGTCAGACAGTTTGGGCTCATTCACACGACCGTGCGAAGCCCGTGCCCGTGCTGTGGACCACAAATCGTGGTCCGCAATACGGCAACGTTCGTGTGATTGAGCCCTTTGAGGCATTTCTCTGACCAGAGGACACACCGGCTTGCATTTTGTGTGTGAATAGAATCAGGCCTAGAAGACAAAGGGAGCATCATTTTTTAATAAAACCAATTTGGAATTTTTTTTCCAATGCAGGTTCAATGCAATAACAAAAAAAAAAAAGGTGTGCATGTCGCATTTGCGGATCCGCAATACACGGGCACCATTCCGTGTGCATTTCGCATCACGGATGCGGACCTATTCACTTCAATGGGTCCGCAAATCCGGAGATGCGGAATGGTGCGGAACGGAAGCACGGAACGGAACACTATGGAGTGCTTCCGTGGGGGTTTTGTCCCGTACTTCCGTTTCGCAAAAAGATAGAACATGTCCTATCTTTTTGCGGAACGGCCGGATCGCGGACCCATTAAAGTGAATAGGTCCCCGATCCGCTGCAGCTGCCCCATGGTGGGTTTTCGTGCATTGCGGGCGGCGCACACATTTGAGTGCAAGAGGCCTTAGAGGACTTCTATGGGCTTTAAAAAATAATCTGGCCTCTGTCGGGCCACCGATTTCGCCTTCTCCGCTGCGCTCACACCGGCTGCGGCCTCTTCGACTTCGACCTGTAAGTACTGACCGAACTCTCTTCCCACAATAGGGCAGAAGGTGGACGGATTTTTTTTTAAAGCCCAGAGAATCCTTTTAAGCATAAAACGATTATATTATGTTTATGAGGTTTCAGAATGCAGCAAAATGCCTTTAATCCGATCCAGAATAATCCAGAAAGTTGATAAACTAGTTCTTACTTCCAGCCGAGAACTGCAATGTAATAAAGAATTTCACTACAGCAGAAGCTGAAGACTAAGTAGAGATCGCCAGTTCGGAGCATCCTTTGATTAAGGCCTCCTGCACATGACTGTATCCGTTTTGCGATCTGCAAATCGCGGATCCGCAAAATATGGATGCAGTCCGTGTGCATCCTGCAGTTTTCACGGGAACCACTGTAAAAAAAAATATATTCTTGTCCACAAAACAGACAAGAATAGAACAGATTCTATCATTTGCGGCACGGCTGCACGGATGTGGACAGCTCATTGATGACATCCGTGTGCTGTCTGTTTTTTCGCTGACCCAAAGAAATTAATGGGTCCATGTGCGATCCGCAAAAAATGCGGCTCGGACACGGACTAAAAATACGGTCGTGTGCACAAGGCCTAAACAATTATAGTTGCTGATTTTGTGTTCATTTTCAGACATCTTCCTGAACATTCTCTGTTCTTTTACGTAATTTCTTTTTTTTTAATCTTTGTTTTAAGGGTTATCAAGGAATGGTTGATGGCGGAGACAATATTGTTGAAGTGTCATGGGAAAGTGTATCCAGCATTTTACAAGTGGTAAGTGCCACAAGTCTTGTATTTCATTTATGTTACGTTTGCTGGTAGATATTAGTTTGGATTATTTCAGGATTCTAGGGAATTCTCTGAAAAAAGGGGTGGTTTCGTTTTGAAAATCTATTTCCATGTATCCTAATAGGAAGTTCTAAACTAACAAAGGAGGTCACGTGAACCTCTTGGCTGGAGTGAAGACCACTTACCAGGAGCACCTCTTCCTCTGGAGGGCCTGTCCTGCATTGCACATATAATGCATTCTTTTGAATAGACACAATGTCATGCTTAAAGGGGTTGGTCACCTTTGGAAATGGCACTTTGATTAATGTACTGATGTACTTTTGTAAGCTGGTTAGTTGTGCCCTGTGGGACAGTGCCGCACTCTTGCATAGTATAGATAGTCCCTGTGTAGACAATGCTTTGGTCCCAAAACTGCCACTGATGTTGGGGCACATGACCACACCTGTCCATCAGTGGATCCCAAGATACCTGTCCCCCCCCCCAGCTACCCACCCTTACAGTATACGGACACCAGAGACATCACTCAGATCCTGTGGCCGCTGAAGACCCTCCTCACATTTAATCTCTTTGCTCCTGAGGGGTAATAGGCTAAGAGGACCAGCACCTCAACAAGGTTGTACAGGAGCTGAGGACCCCGAGGTGACAGTGATGCAGGAACATCTTGTGCAGGTTGGTGTAGTACACAAGCTCTGTGCAAAGCGGCCCCATGCCTTGGTCCCAAAACGACCACTGATGTTGGGGCACGTGACCACACCTGTCCATCAGTGAATCCCAAGATCCCTGTCCTCCCTAGATACCCACCTTTGCAGCATATGGACACCGGAGACATCACTCAGACCCTGTAGCCTTTGAAGGCCCTCCTCACATTTAATCTCTCTGCTCCTAAGGGGTAATAGGCTAAGAGGACCAGCACCTCAACAAGGTTGTCCAGGAGCAGAGGACGCCGAGGTGACAGCGAGGCAGGAACATCTTGTGCAGGTTGGTGTAGGCCACAAGCTCTGTGCAAAGCAGCTGTACAGGACAGGGTGAATTTTCCACAGAGCAGAGGAATTTTGGAGGCAGGATTTCAGTGTAGATATGAGTGAAAAGTCTGTGCAAGATTTTTTGCAGAATATATTGGAAACCAGGGCCTACAGCACAGATAATAACAGTGTGCACCTTTCATCTCCTGTGCAGTCACGCTCCCCCTGGGTTTAACAAGCATCACCATTTTTGGAGCTAGTAGCTGTCACAAGTAACACAGGATAGTAACACAAATTCACGGGGCCCCTGATGATAGGAACATCAGTTGGACAGTGGATCACTTGGACTAGTTGAAGGCTATGGCTCCTAGATGAATTTTTGTCTTGCGACCACCACATGGCCTCTGTGTTTCCCCATTAAGAATTTTGACCATCTTATGGTAAGACTCAAGTGACAGTCGCCGTGGAGGCCCCAGCCAACAGCCTGGAGCTTCAGCAATGGCTTTGATTGTCCTGTTCACTTTTACACAGACATGATAGGCCAATCAGCCACCAGCTTGTAGAAGGCAGATAAATTATGTCTCTAAAAAAGAAAACCCTCCAACGAATATTCATTAGAGGTCATCGTGATTCAGGTATTCAGATGATATTAAAAGGATCCAGTTAAAAAATAATAATCAGATTAACTAGGGAATGAACAGAACACTTGCCTGGTGACCTCCTTTTCATCTTTTATGCTGCAGATCTGTAAATTCCCGGGTTCCTCTCCTGCTGTCCAAGATGGCCGCACCGTTTCTCTTAAAGGGTTTCTGTCACCCCACAAAACTCAATTTTTTGTTTTGGATAGTTATATTCCTTATAGCGCGATATAGGAGAATATAATAGTCTTACTTACTTTCATGCGGCCGATTCTTTAGAAAACGAAGTTTTATAATATGCAAATCAGGGCTCTACCAGCAAGTAGGGCGTCTACTTGCTGGTAGCCGCAGCAGAAATCCGCCCCCTCCTCTTGTTGATTGACAGGGCCAGCCGTGATCTCCTCCTCCGGCCGGCCCTGTCAGTATTTCAAAAATCGCGCGCCTCTGGTCATTCGGCGCAGGCGCTCTGAGATGAGGAGGCTCGTCTCCTCAGCACTTTCTCAGTGCGCCGATGACGTCTTCTCTTTCGGTGATGTCATCGGCGCAGGCGCACTGAGGGAGTGCTGAGGAGACGAGCCTCCTCATCTCAGAGCGCCTGCAACGAATGACCAGAGGCGCGCGATTTTTGAAATACTGACAGGGCCGGCCGGAGGAGGAGATCACGGCTGGCCCTGTCAATCAACAAGAGGAGGGGGCGGATTTCTGCTGCGGCTACCAGCAAGTAGACGCCCTACTTGCTGGTAGAGCTCTGATTTACATATTATAAAACTTCGTTTTCTAAAGAATCGGCCGCATGAAAGTAAGTAAGACCATTATATTCTCCTATATCGCGCTATAAGGAATATAACTATCCAAAAAAAAAAAAAAAGAGTTTTGTGGGGTGACAGAAACCCTTTAATGCCTGATGCACACTGTGCATCAGTAGTCCAAGACACTTCCTACTTGACCAGCCCTGCCATCTGATTGGCCAGCACTGCTCACTGCTGGCCAATCCGAGGAAAGCAGGAAGTGTCTTGAGCTACCAAGTACACAGTGTGCATCAGGTAGTCTGAGAAGTGGTGCGGCCATTTTGGATGGCAGAAGAGGAGGAATTGACAGATCTGCAGCTGAAAAGTAGGGCACCATGTTCTGTTCCTTCCCCAGTTAAAATGAATTTTTTTCTTGAACCTAAAGGTAGCTCTAAGATGCCTATGTAAGTCGTGTACCGGGGTGGGCTCCCCAGGATCCAGCGAAGTCATGAACAAGGAAAACGACTCTGACACCAGCTCTTGTAGAACAGACTTTGTTTTACTGGTACGAGATATCAAACACACTCCCAAATGCAGTGAACATAAAATCAGATTACATACACTCAGCCCGGAGGCTGAGACCCCTGTGTCGCACAGCACGGCGCCCTACGATGGTAGCCGGAAAACACTTGCGCAATTTACCTACTGTGAGCAAAGCTAACCCTGCCTCGCCATACCTGTTATTACCCTGAAGAACAGGAACAATCGTGTGTGTGTGTGTGAGATACAGGCTAGCCCGCGGTGCGACACAGCATCTTACAATCTTACCAGACTATACAGTACTATCCCCCTTCCTTTTCCCAAACTGTAATGTGGCACGTGCCTAAGATATCACTCCCGATAAACACGCTGGGGTAACTAGATTATGGTGAAGTGCTGTCTGGTCTCCGGAGCGAACCAGAACTTTAACTTATAAGTCCTTGTGACAAACAAGCAGCAATTCCTGGTAGCCTGCCACTCAGCAAACCTAACGAACTACCGGCAGGTTGGATCTCAGTCTCTAGTATTTAGGCGCCAATCTTATATTGAGGTGCGTGCACGTTCTGTCTTACCGACTCGGGTTTGCTCTTTCTACACTGATGACTACGAACTGAACAAAGGCTGATCCAACACACATGCGGTACCGCAGGGTCCGTTGCTTTGCTCTCCAGCTCTCATCCGCGATCCTGGCAGCTGTATTCCTTCTGGACAGGATCCGGGTCCTTGACACGATCACCTTCACTTGGCTGCAGTCCTATTCGCAAAAGGGGGATTCCACGCTTGGATGTTAATGGATTTCTTCTCTCACACACTTTTCCAGTCTGCAACTAAGATGGACACCAGCTTCCTTCCTCTAGACACACAGCTCCACCTCCTATGAATATTTCAATCTGAGCAGTCTGTTTAGCTGTGTGGGGAAACAGCGGCCTCTTGTGGCCAAATAGCAAAATACCAGTGTTCATGCAATAAGAGCTGTTTCACAATCTCACACCCATACACTGTTGGCCTGCTGCTATCCCTCCCCCCACCTTCATATACCTGCATGGTCGGATCAGCCAACAGAGGCTGATTCTTATGCCCCAAAAAATCATCTGTTGGGGATTTGTTGAGAGGCCCCCTTATAGTCCTGCTGAAATCTGCGGGTTTAACCAATTACGCTCTAGTGTGTATGTGACCCTTTTGTGTGAGTTGTTTTTAAAGATATATTCTAATATCGCAGAATATATTTGTTATATATGTTTATTATATCATTATAATGTAATTTGTGCAAAAAAACAACAACATAGAAATTGAGCATTTTAGCTGGGTGTCACCAGTTTGAGGGTGTGTTCCTGCACAGTCTGACACTATCCAATCAGTGTTGCCAGTGTCAGACTGTGCAGGGACACACCCTCCACTGGTAACACCCATCTGGACCTTTATTGCAAACTTTTAGCAGGAATAACAAAGGAAGGGTACAGGACATAAGGATAGATGGTGCAGAATTGTTATCAGAAGGAGGATGTAGTAACTAGAGCAGACATGTCAGGAGAGGTGACAGCTCCTCTTTAACGTTCTGTAGTCTTTTAAGTAATTCATTATTGCTGTTTCCATCGCAGGGTGGGACCGTCATCGGCAGTGCTCGTTGTAAAGCGTTTCGTGCCCGTGAAGGCCGGCTGCAGGCAGCGTACAATCTGATTCAGCGTGGGATCACAAATCTTTGTGTGATCGGTGGAGATGGCAGCTTGACAGGAGCTAACCTTTTCCGTGAGGAATGGAGCGGACTTCTGGAAGAATTGGTGAAAAATGGTAATTCAGTCATATTTTACAGCAAAAGTACCTCAACATGTGGTAAAGTGACGGATACCGCGATGAACCCCATGCCAGTGGTGTACATTTGGTGCTGTTGGTGTCTGTCATGTGGCAGACCCCTCAAAGTTTGCATAACGTTTTTCTGCTTCCATGATGTAATGAACTCACACAGCACATCCTTTGCATGATATATATTATATATACACTCATTGACAAAAAAAAAAACATAACACGCCAAGAAGAAGTTGTTGGAATGAAACTTTCTCTGTGTGAATGTAATGATGATATATGTAAGTGATCACAATGTTAGAGGGAAAGGAGAAGTTTATTGCGGAAACTGTACAATAGAAAGGAGGCTCTAGGACTTTGTTGGGTGGCTCTAGTCTGGAAACAAGATTAGATACGGCCTCTATCCTGGATACAAGATGAGATACAGCCTCTAGTCTGGATACAAGATGAGATACAGCCTCTAGCCTGGATATATGATGAGATACAGCCTCTAGTCTGGATACAAGATGAGATATGGCCTCTAGCCTGGATACAAGATGAGGTATGGCCTCTAGCCTGGATACAAGATGAGATGTGGCCTCTAGCCTGGATACAAGATGAGATATGGCCTCTAGCCTGGATACAAGATGAGATGTGGCCTCTAGCCTGCATACAAGATAACATGTGGCCTCTAGACTGGATACAAGATGAGATACGGCCTCTTGCCTGGAAACAAGAGGAGATACAGCCTGTAGCCTGGATACAAGATGAAATACAGCCTCTAGTTTGGAAACAAGATGAGATATGGCCTCTAGCCTGGATACAAGATGAGATCTGGCCTCTAGCCTGGATACAAGATAAGATACAACCTCTAGCCTGGAAACAAGATGAGATACAGCCTCTAGCCTGGATACAAGATATGTCCTTTGGCCTGGAAACAAGATGGAAGATGGCCACTAGCCTAGATACAAGGTGAGATATGGCCTCTAGCCTGGAAACAAGGTGAGATATGGTATCCAGCCTGCATACAAGATGAGATACAATCTCTAGCCTGGATACAAGATGAGATACGGCCTCTATCCTGGATACAAGATGAGAGATGGCTTCTAGCGTGGATGCAAGATGAGATACGGCCTCTAGCCTGGATACAAGATTGGCATGTAGATCCTGGACACTAGTAGGCTGCCGAAGTTGGCATCCCAGCTGGTCCAATAAATGCTCGATTGGCAATCTGGTGACCCTGCAGCCAAGGAAGTATCTGGTGGAGACATTCCTGGGAATCCCTTGCTGGGTGTGGGCGAGCATTATCCTGATGAAAATGCCAGTTGGAAGTCCTGCACATATTGCTGTTGCTGAGCTGTTAGTGTCCCTCATATAACTACAAGCGGTGACCGACTGTCGTATGCGATGGGTCCCCAGATCGTCACACCAGCAGTTGGAGCAGTGTGTCACTCCACAGCAAAAGCAGGAATAAGGTGCTCATCGCAAGAAAAAAAAATACTATAAAAGGTGCCATTTTTCACAGAAGTTCTATGTGTCAGCAATCAGGGACCTCTAGTCATCAAATCGCTCCTTTAAATCCTGTATTCTTTGTGCCAGCAGCAATTTTTACCCATTTATGGACTTTTTGTTATTTCTCACTTGCAGGCTGAGATGGGCCTTTGTAGCTGTGGATATTGGTGCTTTAATACAAGGATTTTTGCTGGCACTTTTCTACATTTTCATGTTTTTAGTGGCCATTTTTAGAGTGTTTTTTTTTTTAGGTAAAAAATTCTGGTCCAAATATAAGCTGTAAATGTAATCTGTGGAAAATATAAAAGCAGGACACAAACACTTTTTTGCTTTTGATGTTTTTGTTTATTAGGCTACTTTCCCACTGGCGTTTCTGGGTCCGCCTGGGAGATCCGTTTCAAGGCTCTCACAAGCGGCCCCAAAACGGATCAGTTCAGCCCCAATACATTCTGAATGGATAAGGATCCGTTCAGAATGCATCAGTTTGCCTCCGTTCAGCCTCCATTCCGCTCTGGAGGTGGACACCAAAACACTGCTTGCAGCGTTTTGATGTCCGTCTGACGAAACTGAACCAAACGGATCCGTCCTGACTTACAATGTAAGTCAATGGGGACGGATCCGTTTTTACTGACACAATATGGTGCAATTGAAAACGGATCCGCCTCCCATTGACTTTCAATGTAAGTCAAAACGGATCCGTTTGCATTATCATTCATGAACAAAAAATATATAATTTTTTATTTATTTTTTGTTCATGGTAATGCAAACGGATCCGTTCTGAACGGATACAAGCGTTTGCATTATAGGTACGGATCCGTCTGTGCAGATACCAGACGGATCCGCACCTAAACGCAGGTGTAAAAGTAGCCTTAGGTGCCATTTTTCTGTCCTTCTGGCTTCTTTTCAGCTCTGCTGGAGTTCCTGATGTTTTTTTAAGGCGATCTCTCTTCTATAGGGGAAGAACTCCATGAAGGAAAACTGTAGTGGGCAAACAAAATGTCTTCAATATGCTAAACCTATAAATGGCGTAAAACCGACAGACTGCCTCGACCTGTACCAGATTTATCACAGGGGCTCAGGCTGGATTATTAATCTGGTGCAGGGATGGACACTTCTCTCTGACTCTATACCAACTACTGGCGGGCAGAATTCTGTCACAATTTTGGCATAAAATGACGCATTTTGGTCACACTCTGCCTTCTTTCTGATAAGCCCCTCCCCTTTCAAGCAAATCGGGGAAAAAGTGTAGAAACCCTAGTTACGCCAGATTTGCCCCACTTTTCAGATACATTTTACGTGCAGACACTCTGAGCCACCGTTTGCAAAAACGCCTGAGAAAAGCACCACAAAAAAACGAAGCAAAAAAAAAAGCTCAGGGGGCCAAAAACAACCACATGCGATTATTTACAGCCCCCCCCCCCCCCAAAAAAAAAGACAAAACTCACGTTTGTTATGACCCTAAATGAGATACTGGACATCCATGCCTATCTTGGTTAATCACGTGGGGGAGCCAGGGGGACCGGTTCGAGTCTCGTGACATTCCATGTCGACCCTCTTTTATGTTTTCGCCATTTGTTTCCTGTCTAAGATGTTTCCTGTTTTATACGGGAATATAACTGTGACAAAACAGATGGAAAAAAAACGGAAACAACACAAAGCTTAAAAAGGAAAGTACTGACAGAATAATGGACTTTTGAGGAGAAAGCCGTCTATATTTTGTGTCTTATTTGCTTTGCGGATGTGTCTCAAAATCTTCAGTCAAATCCACTACAAAAAAACGTATGTTACGTCCAGATTTTCTGCTGATTTCACCCTACAAAATTCTCTGCGAAGCTCCAGCAGAAATACGCCCACAACAGAGCATGGCGTGGGCTCAGGAATCCTTGGCACGCCCTAAAATCTGTGAACATTTTTTTTTTTTTTTCCGAACCTGTGCATAGGTTTTGTAAGGCTGTGAGCATTCATGCTGACGATCAGTGAATCCATGACGCAATCTAGAGGACATGTTTTAGGCGTCTTTCACCTGCCCGTGCCCATGATGATGTCTGTAAGGCCTTATTCACACAGTCAGGCCTCCTGCTCACGACCATATGGCTTTTTCAGTGTTTTGCGGTCCGTTTTTAACGGATCCGTTGTTCCGTTTTTTGTTTCTGTTCCGTTTTTCCGTTCCGTTTTTCCGTATGGCATATACAGTATACAGTAATTACATAGATAAAATTGGGCTGGGCATAACATTTTCAATAGATGGTTCTGCAAAAAACGGAACGGAAACGGAAGACATACAGATGCATTTCCGTATGTGTTCCGGTTTTTTGCGGACCCATTGACTTGAATGGAGCCACGGAACGTGATTTGCGGGCAATAATAGGACATGTTCTATGTTAGAACGGAACGGAAAAACGGAAATACGGAAACGGAATGCATACGGAGTACATTCCGTTTTTTTTGCGGAACCATTGAAATGAATGGTCCCATATACGGACCGTATACGGACCGCAAAAAATGGACAGTAAACGGGGGGGGAAAAAACGGTCGTGTGCAGGAGGCCTCAGTTTTTGGTCAGTGATTTCCATCAGTGATTATGAGCCAAAACCAGGAATGGAGCCTCCACAGAGATAAGGGGGAGATTGATCAAACTGGTGTAAAGTAGAACTGGCTTGGTTGCCCATAGCAACTAATCAGATTCCTCCTTTCATTTTCCAAAGGAGCTATCAAAAATGAAAGGTGGAATCTGATTGGTTGCTATGGGCAACTAAGCCATTTCTACTTTACATCAGTTTGTTAGATGACCCCAAAGGTATTTTTGGCAATATAGTCCAATTTCACACCGCTCAGTTTGATGGTAGTCCTTAAATTCAATGAATAAGTGAATACAACCTTGTCCGAGTGCGGAGCTTATTGGATTGACTAATAAACGTTCACAGATTTTTATTTTATTTTTTTAATGAGATTTGTTCTGTGTTTTGGACCTGCACTTGGTTTTGACTCAGAATTAAGCCTCATGCACACAACCGTAGATACGTTCCGCATCCGATCCGGATTTTTTGCGGATGGGATGCAGACCCATTCATTTCAATTTGGCTGCAAAAGGTGCGGACAGCGCAATGTGTGCTGTCCATTCTACAAGTCCATTCTACAACCCTCCCCCCCTCCAACAAAAAAAGTAGAACATGTCCTATTCTGATCCGTTTTGTAGACAATAATAGGCATTTGAAACATACTGCGGGACCTGCGGAAGGGAAAATCTGTGATGCCCACGGCCGTAATCCGTGTTTTGCGGATATGTGATTTGCGGACCACAAAAAAACGGATACAGTTGTGTGCAGGAGGCCTCACTGATGGATCAAACACAGACTGTGTGAAAGCAGTGTAACAAGACGGTTACTGTCACATTTCTGAAGAAGTCAGGCCGGACTGGAGCGCAGCGGTGGGGGAGGACGCGCATGAAGAGGCCGGGCGGTGAAGGACTGGTGAGGAAAGGGTTAGTTGTTTGTGGGGGCGGTGTAAGAGGAAAGGCGGGAGTTGCCAGGGCGGCGGGGGGCGTGGCCAGAGCAGAGACGGAGGAAGGAGGCGGAAGTGAGGTCAGTGCGGCCAGGGGAGACAAACGCCCACCCACCCGACCCTAGTGGAGGTGGAATGAGGAGAGCGTTGTTGTGTTATATGTCGCGGCAGTCGTGGAGGCGGGGGAGGTCCTTGAAGTGGAGGAATATGGTGGTACCTGAGGATGGGAGGGCCCCGCGGGAGGGGCTGGACTCTCATTGAGGAGCTGGTAGGAACTAATTACGCGTTCCATCAGTTGCTGCCTCCGAGCTGGGTTCAACGGCTGGGGGCAAGATGGAGACGCAGGTGTTCCAGTGTTTATAGAGTTATTGGGGCTTCTAGGACCTCCCTCGTCAGGGGTTAACTTATGTTATTTATTTTGTATGTATTCAATAAACGGCTGCTGTGGCCGATTAAATCCAAGCAGTGGTGTGGTGTGTTTATTTCTTGGGTTAGGATATGGGGTTGGGGGGTAGGATGATGGTTGAGCTAGTGGGACTGAACAAATAGCCAGTGCCCTCTTCATGTCTGTGAAGGGTCCGTTGTGTGTCTGTTTTTTGCCCTCTGTGTGTCATCTATGTTCCCCCGTGTAGTACTAGGCTGACAGAGGGATTTCCAGAGCATCTCCTACCAATGGTCAGTGAAAAACACTGACAGAACATGGCTGCCATCTGTGTTGAGTCAGTAGTTTTCACTTACTCTTAGGCCTCAGTGGATGTCGCACACGGACAGCACACGTCTACTTTTCACTGATCTGTGTAAGGCCGAGTTCACACGAACGTGTGTGACCCGTGCTGCGGCCCGCAAATAGCGGACCGCAATGCACGATCGTTGGCCATAGGTCAGCCGCATCGGATCGCGGACCCATTCACTTTAATGGGTCCGCGATCCGCCCGTTCCGCAAAAAGATAGGACATGTTCTATCTTTTTGCGGAACGGGACGTAACCCCACGGAAGCTCTCCGTAGTGCTTCCGAGGGGTCCCGTCTCGTGCGGCCGTTCCGCGATTCCGGATTTGCGGACCCATTGAAGTGAATGGGTCCGCATCCGTGATGCGGAATGCACATGGAACTGTGGCCGTGTATTGTGGCCCGCAATACGGCCACGGATCACACACGTTCGTGTGAACTTAGCCTAAGAGGCCTGAGGTTACTGAAAACTCCTACTGTTTAGGGCCTATTTCACACGTCCATGTCAGGGATGATGTTCTTGATAAGATGGTCAGTGTTTGGTCCGTGTGTCCACTTTTTGCCCTCAGTGTGTCATCCATGTTCAGGGTGAAAAGGGAATTTCCAGAGCATCTCCCACCAGTGGTCATGGTAAAACCACTGACAGAACACGGATGTCAGTGGTTTTCACTGACCCATAGACTAGTAGTTATCACTAACCAACATAGTGCCTGACTCCCTTGTTTTTCCACTGACCCATGGTCAATGGAAAAACAAGGATATGTGAGTAAACACATTAAAATCAATGGATATGTGCGCTGATTGAGGAACTCAGATCACACACGTCTATGATTAATTGACGCGTGGAAGAGGTCTACGTGGTCTTTTGGTAATCCAATCATTAGCAGTATATATAACTGTGCCCCATTACTTTTTGTGAAGAGTTTTTCCTCTGATTTGACTTTTATGGTATAACTGTTTTGTTGTTTTTTTTTTATATTTCTATAGAAAAAATTGAAGCTGCAGCGGCACAGGAACATTCCCATCTGAATATAGTAGGAATGGTGGGCTCCATAGACAACGACTTTTGTGGAACTGACATGACAATTGGAACTGACTCTGCCTTGCATAGAATCATTGAGGTTGTGGATGCAATCATGACCACGGCTCAGAGGTAAGATGCTGCCAGATCTTGTGGACATTGGCGTGGTTCTGGTGTCATGCACAAGGTAGTGATATCCTGACTCCTGTAATGAGATGAACACAGTGTAGATACAGGTGAAGTTAAAGGGGAGTACAATATCGATCATCCATCCTCCAGATAGGTCATCAATATCTGATCGGTAGGGGTCCGACTCCTCTGCCAGTCAGCTGTTTGAAGGGGCTGCATCGTTCAGACGAGCTCTGCAGCCTCTCCGTAGTATACCAAGCACAGCGCCAGCCGTTGTATAGTGGCTGTACTTGGTATTGCACCTCATGCACACGACTGAAAACACAGATCCACAAAACACGGATACCGGCCGTGTACATCCCACATTTTCCCTTTCTGCATGTCCTGCCCTAGGGTACTTTCACACTAGCGTTTTTGTTTTCCGGGTATTGAGTTCCGTCACAGGAGCGCAATACCGGTAAAAAACTGTTTTATCCTAATGCATTCTGAATGGAGAGCATTCCGTTCAGGATGCATTAGGATTCATCAGTTCAGTCCCTCTTACGTTTTTTAGACAGAGAAAATACAGCAGCATGCCGGATCCGGCATTAATTTACATTGAAGTGTATTAGTACCGGATCCGGCATTAAGTGTTCCGGCAAAACGGATCCAGCATGCGCAGACCTTTAAAACTGCCCAAAAAATTAATACCGGATCAGTTTTTTCCGGATGACATCAGAGAGATGGATCCGGTATTTCAGGGCATTTGTCAGACGGATCCGCATACGGATCCGTCTGACAAATGCTATCAGTTTGCATTCGGATTTCCGGATCCGGCAGGAAGTTACGGAGATGGAACTGCCTGCCGGAATCCTCTGCCGCAAGTGTGAACGTACCCTTATGTTAAATATGCCTATTCCTGTCCACAAAACAGAGAAGAATAGGATATGTTCTATCTTTTTTGCGGACATACGGATGCAGACAGCACACAGTGCTCTGTCCTCATTTTTTGAAACAGATGGGTCCACATCCAATACGCAAAAAAAAGCTGAAAATACGGTCGTGTGCATGGGGCCTTATGGTGTATATAGAATGCAAGAACTAAACCAGCAGCACATAAGATCAATTTTTCACCAAATATAAATCCATCATTGGTATCTTGGTTCTGCCATCTTCAGTAAAATGGTTGTTTCAGTGGTATGAGAACATTTTGGACAGAATATATCCATTTTGTCTCCTAGGCATACAGTATTGAACACTATTTACCTATAAGGCCATGGTGACCACATTGGTGACCTTCCCCCCTTGGATTGACATATCCTGAGATTGCCAAATTTGAGGGGAAAAGCACGATTTTGCAATACTCATTGGGAGTTGGTTATGCTATATGTGTCTGTTTGTGGCCACCCAGTGGAGGTGATGGGAATTGCAGCCTGTTGAGAGTTTTGCGACCATGTTGCCCTAAAGTGTTGAATTTGCTTTGTGAAAAATGTAAGTCATTAAAGGGGTTGTGCAGTGTCATGATATTGATGACCTCAGGATAAGTCATCAATATCACATTGACGGGGCTCTGACTCCTGGCACCCCTGCCGATCAGCTGTTTGAAGAGATGTTCTGTCCCATTCCGTTAAAAACTGTGACAGTTACAGGACACACCCGCTGAGAAAGGACATGCCCCCTGAGCTGCATACTAAATCTAGCAGAGCAATTGAAGCAGATAATGTGGAGAGCTTGGGATTCATGTGAGGTACAGGGCTGTCAAGAGGTTGTCATGTACTCGCGAGTGCAATGCGTGATGTGAATGCATTGCGCCCGCACTGAATCCGGACCCATTCATTTCTATGGGGCTGTGTACATGAGCGTTGGTTTTCACGCATCACTTGTGCGTTGCGTGAAAATCGCAGCATGTTCTATATTCTGCGTTTTTCATGCAACGCTGGCCCCATAGAAGTAAATGGTGCTGCGTGAAAATCGCATCACATCTGTTTTTCACGGATGGTTGCTAAGAGATGTTGTTTGTAAATATTCCGTTTTCTATCACGCGCGCGATAAAAACTGAACAACTGAAAGCAATCGCAGACAAAACTGAATGCACTTGCTTGCGAAATCGCGCATTTTTCACTGAACGCAATGCATCTGGACCTAATCCGCTCATGCTCGTCTGCAAGGGGCCTATGATGTCTGATTTTAATTTTTTTACATTAATCGTGGGATAACCCCTAATTTTAATTTTCATATATGTAGTTACTAATAACATGATATTCCAGAATCTGTTACTATTAGACTGACTTACCCGTATTTTTTGCCCCATAAGACGCACCTAGGTTTTTGAGGAGGAAAATAAGAAAAAAAATATTTTTAACCAAAAGGTGTGCTTGGTGGGTTTGAACTAATGGCGGTCTGATCATGACACTATTATGGGGGATCTGTGGATGATGCACTGTTATGGGGTGGGGGATTTGTGGATGGCACTGTTATGGGGGGGTCTGTGGATGGCACTGTTATGTGGGGGATCTGTGGATGGCACTGTTATGTGGGGGATCTGTGGATGGCACTGTTATGGGGGGATCTGTGGATGGCATTATGATGGGGGGGGATCTGTGGATGGCATTATGATGGTGGGGGGGATCTGTGGATGGCACTGTTATGGGGTGGTGGATCTGTGGATGACATTGCTATATGTGTCATCCACAGATCCCCCCCATAACAGTCCCATCCACAGATCCCCCCATCATAATGCCATCCACAGACCCCCCCCCCCATCATTATCCCATTCACAGATTCCTAGGGAGGGACTGTAGTAGGCGGGGAGAGCGGCAGGGCCGTGCAGGCACTGTACTCTGGCCCCGCAGCTCAGTATGTACTGTATTATACGTAGTGTTAATCATCAGATCTAAACTAAATAATGATGCGCTCCCCCTGCTCCCCATGTCCTAGCAGGCAGGCCGGGCGGCCGTAACTCATGGAGGTCACGTGCCTGCTCTGTCTGCTTTATGAATGAAGCAGGCGGAGCAGGCACGTGACCTCCATGAGTTACGGCCACCCGGCCTGCCTGCTAGCTGCTAGTGCTTACTACAGGAGCGTGACGTGTACCGGTAATTACGGTACACATGGGGAGCAGGGGGAGCGCATCATTATTTAGTTTAGATCTGATGATTAACACTACGTATAATACAGTACATACTGAGCTGCGGGGCCAGAGTACAGTGCCTGCACGGCCCTGCCGCTCTCCCCGCCTACTACAGTCCCTCCTCCCTCCGCACTAATACATCGCAGACTGCGATGTAAATGGCCAGCATTTGCCCCATAAGAAGCAAGGGCACTTTCCCCCCAGTTTTAGGGGAAGAAAAGTGCTTCTTATGGGGCGAAAAATACGGTACCCCATATTTAATAAGATTCAGCCCTTAGCAACCAGTCTGCATAAAACTGCAATCTCACTATTCAGTTAAGATGGCCGCCACTGCCCTCACCCTGAGGCTAATCCCGCCTGCCCTCACTAGCCAGTAACAATAGCCCCCCAAAAGTGTCAGTAACCAGAGCCCTCCCCCCTAAAGGGTTAATCTCCTGCAGCACAAAGGGGTCCTCTTACCACATGTTGCTTTCATTTATACACTGAGCAGACGGCAGATCTCCCTTCCCTGGTCTGCGCTGCTCCAACTCTGCATTCTCTAGCTCTGCTGAGTGAGGGAGCGTCCGCCAAGCGCAGGGACAGGGAGAAGTGCACACAGCCCAGGCACTGTTATCAGCTGCTGGGGAGGACCTGGCTTTAATCATTTACTTACAGTCCCTGGCTGTCAGTAATGTGACCCTGCACGCTGCGTGCTCCGTCCTTCAACAGATAGACGGACCATGCCTAGCAACCCTATTTTAAGCAGAGGTAAAAGTAGGCAGTACAGGGAACAAAACTGTGGAATTAAGGGGTAATTGAATACACAGTGAAAAGTTGAAATAGGGCCACCAAGGAGATATTAATCACCACAATCCAATACTCCAAAAAAAATAATATACAACAGTTATCCTTTAAGGGTAGACACCTCTGTATTTCGGCATGAAGCCTGCCTGAAAAAGCACAGGCAAAACGCTGCATCTATTGGATTGCTATGTATTTTCATACACTCAACCTTAGGGCTCATGCACACAAATGTGTGTGCCCTGTATTGCGGCACGCATACAGCGGGTCCGCAATATACGGGCATTGGCCCCGTGCACTCCGTATCATGGATGCGGACCCATAGACTTGAATGTTTCCGCAATCTGCAAGATACGGAGTGGAGGCACAGAGCGCAAGCCCACGGAAAGAGAAGCCATTCCATGGGATTTCGTTCCGTCCCTCCGCACCGCAAAAAATAGAACATGTCCTATTTCTTTTGCGGTGCAGACCATCTCTTGCAGATCCTTTCAAGTAAATGGGTCCGCATCCTCAAATGGCGCGCACATGAACGGTGCCCGTGCATTGTGGACCACAATTTGCGGTCCTTGGCACAGGGGCACACACGTTCGTGTGAATATGCCCTTAAGGTTAGGGTAGCGACTTTGGTGTGCCAATGGTGTCGTACTGCGACAAGTTGGTTATTTGTGTGACTGTCGCAGTCGCAGCATGTTGCATTGCGACACCATTGGCAATCATTATAATAAATGTTGCGTGACTATGGTGCGACATGAATATCGTGCGACGCTTCACAATGTAGTTGTACCCTTTTTGTTGCGTGACTTCGCCGTGTAGCCCTAGCCTTAGAAGACCTCAACATTCCCATGGGCTGAGAAGTAAGACTTGCAGGTGCACACGTATGAGGTGGAAGGTCCTTCTGTTATCACCGTGTTCTGCAGTTGCTCAGGCACCACCATGGACACATGTGCTTCAACCTAAATACTTGAGTGACTCCCAGCTGGCACGGCAGTAAGCATGCTTATCAAAGTGTTAACTATTAGCACGATGTGACAGCCGTGTCCTGGAGCTTCACTAAGTCCTGTTTGGCACTCCCTGTGGGACTGGCACTCTGCTGAGATGATAAATGATTGAGCCAAACCACAAGATATCTCCTCTACATGTAAGACCAGCCTTTAAGGGTACATGCACACGTTCAGGATTCATGTGCGGAGCATCCGCACTGAAATCCACAGGTGTTCGCAGGCAAATCTGTGCGGTCAATCCGCATCAATTGGTGCAGATTTGCATGCGGATTTGGTGCGGTTTCGGTGCGGATTTTCCGCATGCGGATTTTACTAAGTGAATGAAGAAGATCCTGTCAGGAAAAATAAAATAAATTGACAAGCTGCGGATTTAAAAATCCGCACCGCAGGTCAAAATCCGCGTGGAAAAAATCTGCATCGTGTGCACTGAGAATTTCAAATTCTCATAGAATAAAATGTACATGACCTACAGTGCGGATTTTCCGCACGCAAATCCGCGCGGAAAATCCGCACGCAATCCTGATCGTGTGCATTTAGCCTAATGGTGTCAATGGCTTCACTCATCAAGGCTGCGCCCAATTTGTGTCATTTAATGAAAATGACTATGCATGGCACGCAGCGGGTTGCACCAGGAGACCTAAAGCAGCCAGAAATACATCCTCTGATCATAGTTACAGTATAGGGTACACAATGCAGGACTAGCCATCAGTACTGATATGGTGCACGTGAACCACCCTTTAAGTGCAAAACGAGGACAAATACAAAAGAAAATGGATCAGCAACCATCCAAATAAGTTAAAAAAGCACTCCCACAAAATGTTTTATTCTTTGACCTGTTAGAAAGGTGCATGATGTAATCTTCTTTCCAGTGTCTAAATGTGTGAGTTATAACCTCCCTTCTGATCCTCAGCTGTGTCATGTGACTAACACTCTGACTTTCCAAATGGGCAGGAGGCCAGTTTCTCTGTGTATTCCTATGGAATCCTCAATGTCAGTGTCATAGGAATGAATGGAGAAGTAACTGACTTCCTGTCCTTTGTCAGTTGGAGATCAGAGTGTTGGTCACATGACACAGCTGAGGATCTGAGGGGAGGTTATAATTTACAAATACAGTCACTGGTGAGAAGACTACATTCACTGCAGTTTACATCATGTACCTAACAGGTCAGAGAATAACATTTTTTGTGGGAGTTCTACTTTAAGAAAAGGACATTTTATTCAATCCAAAGTGTTGCCTGAAGCTGACATTACCTCAGTTGCTTGTATGGCCATCCTAGTTTACCAGTAACTCAGTGGATAAGAGTATTCCATGTCACAGCCTTATCTGCCTGTCCACAGTGGTTGTACTAAAGCTAATGGTATCGGCCTACCTGGACTACTGACAAGCCTTCCGCTTATTGGTATAGCATTTTATAGCTGTGATAGGGGAAGGGCTGCAGCAGAAAGAACACACCTCATGAGCTGTGATAGGGAAAGAGCTGCAACAGAAATAATATACCCCCTGAGCTGTGATAAGGAGAGAGCTGCAGCAGGAAGGATACATCCCTGAGCTGTGATAAGGAGAGAGCTGCAGCAGGAAGGATACACCCCTGAGCTGTGATAAGGAGAGAGCTGCAGCAGGAAGGATACACCCCTGAGCTGTGATAAGGAGAGAGCTGCAGCAGAAAGGTACACCCCTGAGCTGTGATAAGGAGAGAGCTGCAGCAGAAAGGATACACCCCTGAGCTGTGATAAGGAGAGAGCTGCAGCAGAAAGGATACACCCCTGAGCTGTGATAAGGAGAGAGCTGCAGCAGAAAGGTACACCCCTGAGCTGTGATAAGGAGAGAGCTGCAGCAGAAAGGTACACCCCTGAGCTGTGATAAGGAGAGAGCTGCAGCAGAAAGGATACACCCCTGAGCTGTGATAAGGAGAGAGCTGCAGCCAAAATGACACACTTGATCTCTCATATGGAGAGAGAGCTGCAGCTGAAAGGACATGCCCCCTGAGCTGTCAGCTAGAAGAGAAGCTAGCAGAGCAAATCTCTGGATCCACATGAGGTACAGGTCTGGTTTTATCGTCATTAAAAAGAGTTTGTCATGTACTATATGATGTTTGATGCACATTTTTTTTACATCAATCAAGGCATAACCCCTTTAAGGCCGAATTAACACTATGTTTGTGGTGCGCTGTCATCATACAGTATATGCCAGAAAAATCTCCCAGTGTGCACCTGGATTGTAATGGCAAAACATACGCCAAAATCTCACGTATTGTTAGTTCGCTCCTGTTTTTATGGAGAAATACTCCACAGAAGTCAATATCTACTGAAATGGAAATGGCCCTGGGCTGTCCTTGCACTGACGACAGCTACTGCTCATTAGATAATCTGAAAGGACAAGCGAGGAGACGGCTTCTGTGTAGCTGTGTGACAGGCTCATCAGCAAGACGTCATCTTCTGGGATCCAGAAATAGCATGGATAATAACCGAGGTTTCATTTTTATTTATACTATATAGAGACTGACTACAACAGTGGTGCACAAGCCGCAGCCCAGGGGGCCACATACGGCCCTCGATGCCATTTTGTGCAGCCCCCAACCAGCCGGTCATAGACATGTGGTTCCTTCCCCCATTAGATGGGGATCCTGAAAGTATAACCAGCATCTATCAGACATTCATGGTATAAGTTGTTGGTGCCATAAAAGTGTCACTTGGTAATATCCCTTTAAAGGGGTTCTCCCATAATCAGACATCATATAGAACATGACAGTCGCTTTCTAATAAACCTAGAACCAGCCCTGCACCTCACATGGATCCAGAGATCGCCCCATTCATTGCTCCAATTGTTCTACCAGACTTCTTTCAGGATGGCAGCTCAGTGGGTTGTGTCCTTTCTCAGGGGACGTGTCCTTTCTGCTGTAGCTCTCTCCCTGTAACTGCCACAGCTTCTAACAGAAGATATGGCTGTTGGCAGTTGATTTAAACTAAACGCGTGCGACCGCCTGGTAAGATAGACAGAGAAATAAGGAAAAGAACAAACAGCAGGTGGCGCTATACAGATACATTTTATTGAATAGCTCAGTGGTTATACTGAATTTTTAATTGCACGCAATTACAAAAGTATTCAGATCCAGCTTCGGGTTTGAAAAATGTGGAATATTTTTTGTGGCATTACTCCTTTGAGTGTTATTTTCGACCCTTGGGATTTTTTTCTGTCTGACAATGTGGCCCCCTACCAGCAAAGGTTGTTCAGCCCTGGTCTGCAATTATGGTATTTGCATACAGAGGCCACAGGTCTGTTGTCCACGTCACAGTACATGGATTTCATCACATTCTATAGGTTTGGTTATTTAGTCATGTTACATGTACCATTAGAAACAGCGTGCCCATAATATAGTCTTTTTCACGCAGCGTTCAGCAATTTTTCTAATTCTGTATGAATTTTACAAAACCTCTTATTTGTGTCCATATGAAATCGGCGACGCGCAGAGAGCAAGGTTTAGCAACCTTTGGCACTCCAGCTGCTGCGAAACTACAACTTCCAGCATGCAAAAAGGCTAGGCAGTTCTTCTGACTCCAATAGAAGTGAATGGAGGATTCTGGGAGCTGTAGTTTCAGAACAGCTGGAGTGCCGGAGGTTGCCGATCCCTGACACACAGTCACAGCCGAGTATTATGGCGCCAAAATATGACCTTGCCCGGGGCCAAAAGATGCACATGCTCATTAGGTCAATGGTGGTCAAACTTGTTCCATTTGGGGGAGAAATCAGGAGAATTGAATATTTATATCACCCCTTATGGGAAATCCTCTGCTGTACAGAAATGCTATGAAAATAACTAATAGACACTTCAAAAACCTTGGCTTGGTACACGGTCTCCTTGACATCAGCAGACTTACCAATGTTTCTGTTGGTAATATTGGATCATATAAGCCCTGCTCCTGGGAACGCCCCTACCCCACCCGGGAACACCCACATATAAGCCCTGCTCCTGGGAACGCCCCTACCCCACCCGGGAACACCCACATATAAGCCCTGCTCCTGGGAACGCCCCTACCCCACCCGGGAACACCCACATATAAGCCCTGCTCCTGGGAACGCCCCTACCCCACCCGGGAACACCCACATATAAGCCCTGCTCCTGGGAACGCCCCTACCCCACCCGGGAACACCCACATATAAGCCCTGCTCCTGGGAACGCCCCTACCCCACCCGGGAACACCCACATATTTTTGGCCCGGGACAGCGCAAATTTCCTTTCTGCTGCAGCTCTCTGCCTGTAACTGTCACAGCTTTTAACAGTAGATAAAGATAGAACTGAGCATGTGCGACCACCTCGGTAAGTGGACGTACACATTACTATACAGATTAAACACGAGGGGGTGTCATTATAATGAAGGAAAGATAATATCTGACAACTAGGGATGAGCCAATCGACTTCGGATGAAACAACCAAAGTCGATTTGCATAAAACTTTGTTCTAATACTGTACGGAGCAGGAGCTCCGTACAGTATTAGAATGTATTGGCTCTGATGAGCCTAAGTTAATGCTTCGCGAAGTCTCGCGAGACTTTGCATAATAACTTCATAAATTAATTTGTACTGTAAAAAAACATTCCTCAAACTCGGGTTTGGTTCCAAGTGGTACCTTGGAACCGAACCCGAGTTCAGGATTTTTTTTTTTACAGTACAAATTAATTAATAAAATTATGTGAAGTCTCGCGAGACTTCGCGAAGCAATAACTTCGGCTCATTGGAGCCAATACATTCTAATACTGTACGGTGCTCCTGCTCCGTACAGTTTTTAGAACAATGTTTCATCCGAAGTCGACTCACTCACCCCTACTCACAACTAGAGAATTATTTTAAGAGAAAGTAAATTACAAAAGTAACTATTTTTTAATAATAAATAATATTAAAATCAGGAACAGTCCTCTCAAATTCGGGACAGTTAGCAACTATGTATCAGTGTCTGACAGAAATTTCGGGGGGTGAGGAGGGTTCTTTCTGCTACAGTTGTCTCCCTATCACAGCTCAAGGGATGTGTTCTTTCTCATGGGGCGTATCCTTTCTGCTGCAGATCTTTCCTTGTAACTGTCACAGCTTCTAACAATAGATAACTGAGCATGTGCGACCACCTCGGTAGGTGGACGTACCCATTACTATACAGATTAAACACCAGGGGGGTGACCATATGACCATATAATGGAGGAAATATAATATCTCACAACTAGAGAATTTTTTTTAAGAGAAAGTAAATTACAAAAGTAACTAGTTTTTCATAACGAATAATATTAAAATCTGGGACAGTCCTCTCAAATGCTGAACAGTTGGCAACGATACATCAGTGTCTGACAGAAATCAGAAGATGATGGAAGTCTCCCAGTAATGCAGCCTCAGAGTCAAGGTGGCAGTGCCAAAATGGACTAAACACGATAGGGATGTTTGCTTCTGGGAATCGGTGGTGATACTTGATCACAAGCCCCCTACGTCATCTCATGAGTCTATGAGATACCAAGAGACCCTTCTGATGCTAGTTGCCTAAGCTACTATAATGGTACAAGTCGTTGTTTCATACTTTTGATCATTTTGATCTTTTTTTACAGCCATCAGAGAACCTTTGTCTTGGAGGTCATGGGCAGACACTGTGGGTACGTCATGTTGAAATCCCAACAAACCTACAAACAACGTAATAAAACATTAATGGGAAATGATGTTGAGCTCCTCCTTATATTTTGTTTCGTACAGGTATCTGGCACTGGTCAGTGCCTTGGCGTGTGGCGCTGACTGGGTATTCATTCCTGAATGCCCTCCGGAGGAAGGTTGGGAGGACATTATGTGTGGTAAACTGTCTGAGGTAATATTATAAATGAGTACAGATGACCGTAAACTCTATAAAAATATTTCTGGAACTGGAATCATCCTAAGTGCATGTGGGAGTCATCCTGTTAATAGGTCAACCGTCATAGAGAAACAAAAGCTATATGTTTTTTAACTAATTAAACCATGTAATCTGTATGTTTTTATTTTCTGTATGCACATTTTTTTAAATTCCATTTTCTGTACGTGATTATTCTTTATAGTAGCCACAAGAATTATAAGAACCTGTAGTTTGGCGATTGACTTCTATAAGAGTGTGTTGTGGGCATGCTCTGTGACCTGTGCTAAGATCATTGTGCAGGGAGGGGGAGTAGATGATCTGTGCCCATCACCTAGTGTGGATGGTGGATCCTGTAGTGAGAATATAAACTTTCATTCTGCTTCTTAACGAGAACCTGTCACCATGAAATGCAGTCCTACTTGCAGGCAGCATGTTATAGGACAGGAGGAGCTGAGCAGATTGATGTATAGGTTTGTGAGAAAAGATACAGCAAAACTTTTATTTTGCACATTTAAGTCTCTGCTCTTTCTGAGTTTATTTGTACACGGGGGTAATCTTATCAGCATTCTCTGTGTAAGGGCTCATGCACACAAACTTATTTTTTTCCCCGTTTCCGTTCCATTTTTTTACAGGTCCGTATGCAGAACCATTCATTTCAATGGGTCTGCAAAAAAAAAAAAATGAAATGATTCCATTTCCGTATGCCCGCATGTCCGTTCTACAAAAAATAGAACGTCACACGGATGTCATCCGTGTTTTTTTGTTTTTTTTTGCGGATCTGTGTTTTGCGGACCACAAAATACATAGTCATGTGCATGAGCCCTAAGTATGTATAGAGAGATAGCTGTCAGTCACTGATAAACCCCCCCTGTGTACAACTCAGAAAAAGCAGAGACTATAATTTATAAAATACAAGTTTTACTGAATATTTTCCAACAGAACTGCTCAGCTCCTCCTGCTCTATAACATGCCGCCTGCAGACAGGACTGCATTTCATGTTAAAAGGTTCTTGTTAAGTGCAATGGAGGCGGAGCTTCACTCTGTGAAGTGCTCTCTGTATTGAGCTTCTTCACAGCGCCTCTTCCTTGCTGTAGAATCAGGAGACCAACCAGGAGACCGCTACAGCTGTCACACACAGTAGAGCGGAGGGGCTGAGAGGGTGGAAATGAAAATGTTACTTACTGTATATAAGTACCTCAAGTGAATTTTATTTTCATAAGTATTGTAAAAATCCAGCATTCCACAAGAAAACGTCAGTTCTTTATTCCTCTATGTTAAAAAAAAATTCCAGAATCGATCCCAGGTGTGCCGCTTATGCAAATAAAACAATGAGATTTTTATTGGAGTGGTGGGGGTTTGTCTAGTGGACGTGTTCCCCACTCCAGGAGCCTCTGTGCTCCCTCACTAGATGTCTGAAGGGCATTCCAAGGGGGATGATCCTCACATGCACACGAGCTGTACCTTTGCAAATTTCTCATTTGTTTAATTCTCTTTTTATTAGAACCGTGCAAGAAAGAAAAGACTGAATATCATTATTGTGTCAGAAGGAGCCATCGATTGTAAAAACAACCCAATCACATCAGAAAAGATTCAAAATGTAAGTATACGTGTGTTCTTTTTGACTTCTCAGATATGGAATATGCCGATCTGAAATCTCACTGGTGTCATGTCTTATCCTCACAAGGTTATGTCAGCAATTTGTTAGAGGAATACATCCGATTATATAGAGAAAGGATTATAGTTCAAGAGTTGTTTTTCAACATGTGTTTTCCACAGTCTGCTCATATAGGGCACTCAGTACCCTGCTCCATCTTCTAGGCTCCTGTATCCAGTGCAGGAACCAGCATTGTACAAATATGTACTGTATATTTTTCGCTTTATAAGACACACCTTATGGTAAGACGCAGCTAGGTTTTAGAGGAGGAAAATAAGTAAAAAAGATTTGTCATCAGACCTCAGAACAAATTAGACCGCCTATCTTCATCAGACTTCAGATCAGAACCCCACATCATACCTTAGATCAGTCCCCCACATCAGACCTCAGATCAGATTCCACATCAAATCTCAGATGAGATTAGATCCC